>NC_051334.1:0-300000 GCF_015220235.1 Choloepus didactylus | reverse complement strand
TTTTATTAATTTTTCTTATTCCTAAAAAAAAAAAACAACAATTTTTCTTGTAGTAATCAGTATGTTCAAGTGCTGATTGTGGTGATAAATGTACAACTTTATGATGATACCATGAACAACTGATTGTACACTGTGGATAAATGTATGGTATGTGAATATAACTCTATAAAATTGTAGGAAAATATATATATAGGAGTAAAAGTGTTGGAGAAAACATGGTGAGAGGGATGATGCCTCACCAATATGGACTAACTACAATGTGTAAACTCAGAATTGAATCTTAGAACATAGCCTAACGTGGACACAATAATTGTAATAGTCCCTAGATTGTAAGCTCTTACAGCAGTTAACTCTATCCCTGAATTGTAAGGCCTATCTCTAAACTTTGAGATGCTGATCCCCTAGCGTATAACCTGATTGGTCTCTGGAACAATGCATATCTCTGAGACACCTGAAACTCAGAGCAGATATGAATGTCAGTATTAGTGCATACAGCCACTGTCAAAAAAAAAAAAAAGCTGAAAAAGAGCCCAGACTTCAATTAGTGATATGAATGAAGCAGGTCTGGTTAAGACCAGGTGTGCCGGTTTGAGTGTACTGTGTCCCCCAAATGCCATTATCTTTGTAGTCTTGTGTGGGGCAGAAGTTTTGGTGCTGGTTGGATTTGCTTGGAATGTGCCCCACCCAGCTGTGGGAGATAATTCTGATGGGATGTTCCCATGGAGGCGTGGCCCCACCCATTTGGGGTGGGCCTTGATCGGTGGAGCTATATAAATGAGCTAACTTGGGGGGAGAAAAACGAGTGCAGCTGGGAGTGACGTTTTGAAGAGGAGCAAGCTTGCTAGAGAGGAACGTCCTGGGAGAAAGCCGTTTTGAGGCCGGAGCTTTGGAGCAGATGCCAGCTGCCTTCCTAGCTAGCAGAGGTTTTCCAGACGTCATTGGCCATCCTCCGGTGAAGGTACCCGATTGCTGAGGTGTTACCTTGGACACTTTGTGGCCTTAAGACTGTAACTGTGTAGTGAAATAAACCCCCGTTTTATAAAAGCCTATCCATCTCTGGTGTTTTGCATTCTCCAGCATTAGCAAACTAGAACACCAGGGCAAGCGAGGCCAAAGGGTAAAGGTTGAAACTGCTTGTGTTTTAAAACTTCAACTTCCATATGAGACCAAGGGAAGAGATATCTATTTGGTACAGGATCTAAATTTTCTAAATGGTACAACTCTACAGTCGATTTGTTCAAACACCACAATTGCATGGAACTTTGAATAGGAAGTGAGATACGGTAGGTTAGTATAGGCTGGAGTGAAATAGTGACACATCCTAGAGTAATTTGGGCAGATAATAAAAAATATATTTACAGCCTCCCCCTCCCCAGCCCCGAGGATCTGGGGGAAGGTGCGGATGTGTTGGACATCCTCACCTGGACTGGTGTTGATGTTGTCACAAACATTGGGACTGGCGGTTTGATGTGCTGAGCCCTCGAGCATGGGACTTGCCCTTATGAAGCTCATTACCACAAAGGAGAGTCTAAACTTGTATGTAATGGTGCCTAAGAGTCTCCCCCTGAGTACCTCTTTGTTGCTCAGATGTGGCCCTCTCTCTCTCTAACTGAGCCATCTCGACAGGTGAACTCGCTGCCCTCCCCCCTACGTGGGACCCGACTCCCAGGGGTGTAAATCTCCCTGGCAACGCAGAGTATGACCCCCGGGGATGAATGTGGACCCGGCATCGTGGGACTGAGAGTATCTTCTTGACCAAAAGGGGGATGCAAAATGAGATGAAATAGTTTCAGTGGCTGAGGGATTCCAAATGGAGTCGAGAGGTCACTCTGGTGGACATTCTTATGCACTATACAGATAACACCTCTTAGGCTTTAATGTATTGGAATAGCTAGAAGTAAATACCTGAAACTACCAAACTCCAACCCAGCAGTCTGGACTCCTGAAGACAATTATATAATAATGTAGATTACAAGGGGTGACAGTGTGATTGTGAAGACCTTGTGGATCACACCCCCTTTATCTAGTGTATGGATGAGTGGAGGAATGGGGATAAAAACTAAAGGACAAATGGGGTGGGATGGGGGGATGATTTGGGTGTTCTTTTTTCACTTTTATTTTTTATTCTTGTTCTGGTTCTTTCTGATGTAAGGAAAATGTTCAGAGATAGATTGTGGTGATGAACGCATAACTATGTTGTCATGCTGTGGACAGTGGATTGTATATCATGGATGATTGTATGCTGTGTGAATGTATTTCAATAAAACTGAATGCCAAAAAGCATCCACTGGATTTGGGAACTATGGGGACATTTAATAAATAATGTGGGGCATGACTGGCAGGTGGGGCAACCAAGATGCAAAAGGAAGAGTCAGTTCTCCAAAACCCCACAGTCAACTCTTAGCAAAACCAAGCTCCCAGCCAAATGTTCTTTCCATGGTAGGATATTATGTAATCTCCCACTGGGACCTTTGTGGTAGCAGCACAACAGCCTAGTTGCTTTTGGGAGAGAGGAATGTGATAGAGATGGAAGAATGGCATTGCCTTGAAGTGGGTAGAGGAGAGGGAAAGGTGACATCACTTGCAAATAATCACTTTCGTGAACAAACTATCTGCAAGTTGAGTTCCCATAATGAAGGAAGTAAAGTTTGCTGGATCAGGTCAGAATTCTGCCTCTTACCTAGCTGTAATACAAACTAGTTCCTGAAGAGCTCATTTTACCTTCAATAGGGATTTGGGATTCTGAATTCCAGACCTGGAACTCAGACAACATAGTGCTCTAATCCTGCTTTCGAAGTAGAAGTTTCCATGCCTGAAGTTTACTGATTTGTTGCGTTAGTGATGTATTTCATACCTGGAAATATTCCTTAAACTTTAAAGGAAACTTTAAAAAGCATCAGTTCCTTTTTTGAGTGGACAAGGAGTCTAGATTTGGACAAGAATAGTTATTAGAGCCCCAGGCAAAACTGGGCCAGTTCTGCTTTCCCAGGATTGTCAAGACTGGAAATGGCCTTCAGCTTGGGAAGCTCTGGGTTAACAAGGAGTCAACTCATTCTGCCATATCGGAAAGGATGTTTCCAAGCCTTCTGCAAAATCACCCCCATCTTGTTGGGGAAGCCCAGGCAATCCCTTCATTATAATATCCTTCATAGATATCTATATTCAGACTAGACCTAATTCTGCTTGGCTAAACTAAGGTTCATGGGATCAGCACCCCGTGGGGAGCAGCAGGAGCTGAGATTCATTTCAAGGAAGTGCAGATGCTCAGTTTACACAGAACAGCATCTACTTCACTGGGAAAACATCCGGCAAAGCTTCTCACTAAAGTAAGCCTCGTCCTCCCTCCCTCCTTCAACTTTTAATGGAAAGACCAGTGTATCTGGTTCTCTTGCATGTGACATGATCCTGAGGAAAATGTCCTCTGATGGATTTCAGAACTCTCACTACTGGTCTCATCTAGAGACTGGGTGACGGTACTTGAGGTTCAGACTGAATAAGAAGTTTGGATGGCTCCTTTGAGTGGACATATAAATATTGCTTAATTTCCTACTTCCCATTAATGCTGAGACTCTAGATCTATAAAAATGTCTATCATGTACCTTTCCAATCCAATAGCCACCTGTTACAGTTATTGCTCTTTAGGGGAAGGGGGCACTCAGTGACATTTTTTTTTTTTTTTTTTTTTTTTTTTTAATCATCATTTTATTGAGATATATTCACATACCACGCAGTCATACAAAACAAATTGTACTTTCGATTGTTTACAGTACCATTACATAGTTGTACATTCATCACCTAAATCAATCCCTGACACCTTCATTAGCACACACACAAAAATAACAAGAATAATAATTAGAGTGAAAAAGAGCAATTGAAGTAAAAAAGAACACTGGGTACCTTTGTCTGTTTGTTTCCTTCCCCTACTTTTCTACACATCCATCCATAAACTAGACAAAGTGGTGTTTGGTCCTTATGGCTTTCCCAATCCCATTGTCACCCCTCATAAGCTACATTTTTATACAACTGTCTTCGAGATTCATGGGTTCTGGGTTGTAGTTTGATAGTTTCAGGTATCCACCACCAGCTACCCCAATTCTTTAGAACCTAAAAAGGGTTGTCTAAAGTGTGCATAAGAGTGCCCACCAGAGTGACCTCTCGGCTCCTTTTGGAATCTCTCTGCCACTGAAGCTTATTTCATTTCCTTTCACATCCCCCTTTTGGTCAAGAAGATGTTCTCCGTCCCACGGTGCCAGGTCTACATTCCTCCCTGGGAGTCATATTCCACGTTGCCAGGGAGATTCACTTCCCTGGGTGTCTGATCCCACGTAGGGGGGAGGGCAGTGATTTCACCTTTCAAGTTGGCTTAGCCAGAGAGAGAGGGCCACATCTGAGCAACAAAGAGGCATTCAGGAGGAGACTCTTAGGCACAAATACAGGGAGGCCTAGCCTCTCCTTTGCAGCAACCGTCTTCCCAAGGGTAAAACTTATGGTAGAGGGCTCAACCCATCAAACCACCAGTCCCCTATGTCTGTGGTCATGTTAGCAACCATGGTGGTGGGGTTGGCGAATACCCCTGCATTCTCCACAGGCTCCTCAAGGGGGCACAAACACTTTTTTTTTTTTTTTTTTCCCTTGTTTGTCTTTTTTCTTTTTTTTTTTTAACTTTCCCTTCTTTTTTCAAATCACCTGTATGAAAAAAAAAGTTAAAAAGAAAACAAACATACAATAAAAGAGCATTTCAAAGAGACCATAGCAAGGGAGTAAGAAAAAGACAACTAACCTAAGATAACTGCTTAACTTCCAACATGTTCCTACTTTACCCCAAGAAAGTTACATAATATAGCAACATTTCAGTGAACTTGTTCCTACTACAACCATCAGAAATTAACAGACCATAGTCATTTCTGGGCATCCCCAGAACGTTAAATAGCTTATCTGTTCTTCCTGGATTATTGTTCCCCCTTCCTTAATTGCTCTCTACTGCTAGTTCCCCTACATTCTACATTATAAACCATTTGTTTTACATTTTTCAAAGTTCACATTAGTGGTAGCATATAATATTTCTCTTTTTGTGCCTGGCTTATTTCGCTCAGCATTATGTCTTCAAGGTTCATCCATGTTGTCATATGTTTCACCAGATCGTTCCTTCTTACTGCCGCGTAGTATTCCATCGTGTGTATATACCACATTTTATTTATCCACTCATCTGTTGAAGGACATTTGGGTTGTTTCCATCTCTTGGCAATTGTGAATAATGCTGCTATGAACATTGGCGTGCAGATATCTGTTCGTGTCACTGCTTTCCGATCTTCCGGGTATATACCGAGGAGTGCAATCGCTGGATCGAATGGTAGCTCTATATCTAGTTTTCTAAGGAACTGCCAGACTGACTTCCAGAGTGGCTGAACCATTATACAGTCCCACCAACAATGAATAAGAGTTCCAATTTCTCCACATCCCCTCCAGCATTTGTAGTTTCCTGTTTGTTTAATGGCAGCCATTCTAACCGGTGTTAGATGGTATCTCATTGTGGTCTTAATTTGCATCTCTCTAATAGCTAGTGAAGCTGAACATTTTTTCATGTGTTTCTTGGTCATTTGTATTTCCTCTTCAGAGAACTGTCTTTTCATATCTTTTGCCCATTTTATAATTGGGCTGTCTGTACTATTGTCATTGAGTTGTAGGATTTCTTTGTATATGCAAGATATCAGTCTTTTGTCAGATACATGGTTTCCAAAAATTTTTTCCCATTGAGTTGGCTGCCTCTTTACCTTTTTGAGAAATTCCTTTGAGGTGCAGAAACTTCTAAGCTTGAGGAGTTCCCATTTATCTATTTTCTCTTTTGTTGCTTGTGCTTTGGGTGTAAAGTCTAGGAAGTGGCCTCCTAATACAAGGTCTTGAAGATGTTTTCCTACATTATCTTCTAGGAGTTTTATGGTACTTTCTTTTATATTGAGATCTTTGGTCCATTTTGAGTTAATTTTTGTGTAGGGGGTGAGGTAGGGGTCCTCTTTCATTCTTTTGGATATGGATATCCAACTCTCCCAGCCCCATTTGTTGAAAAGACCATTATGGCTCAGTTCGGTGACTTTGGGGGCCTTATCAAAGATCAGTCGGCCATAGATCTGAGGGTCTATCTCTGAATTCTCAATTCGATTCCATTGATCTATATGTCTATCTTTGTGCCAGTACCATGCTGTCTTGGCAACTGTGGCTTTATAATAAGCTTCAAAGTCAGGGAGTGTAAGTCCTCCCACTTCGTTTTTCTTTTTTAGAGTGTCTTTAGCAATTCGAGGCATCTTCCCTTTCCAAATAAATTTGATAACTAGCTTTTCCAAGTCTGCAAAGTAGGTTGTTGGAATTTTGATTGGGATTGCATTGAATCTGTAGATGAGTTTGGGTAGAATTGACATCTTAATGACATTTAGCCTTCCTATCCATGAACATGGAATATTTTTCCATCTTTTAAGGTCCCCTTCTATTTCTTTTAGTAGAGTTATGTAGTTTTCTTTGTATAGGTCTTTTACATCTTTGGTTAAGTTGATTCCTAGGTACTTGATTTTTTTAGTTGCTATTGAAAATGGTATCTTTTTCTTGAGTGTCTCTTCAGTTTGTTCATTTCTAGCATATAGAAACATTACTGACTTATGTGCATTAATCTTGTATCCCGCTACTTTGCTAAATTTGTTTATTAGCTCTAGTAGGTGTATCGTTGATTTCTCAGGGTTTTCTAGATATAAGATCATATCATCTGCAAACAATGACAGTTTTACTTCTTCTTTTCCAATTTGGATGCCTTTTATTTCTTTGTCTTGCCGGATTGCCCTGGCTAGCACTTCCAGCACAATGTTGAATAACAGTGGTGACAGCGGGCATCCTTGTCTTGTTCCTGATCTTAGAGGGAAGGCTTTCAGTCTCTCACCATTGAGTACTATGCTGGCTGTGGGTTTTTCATATATGCTCTTTATCATGTTGAGGAAGTTTCCTTCAATTCCTACCTTTTGAAGTGTTTTTATCAAAAAGGGATGTTGGATTTTGTCAAATGCTTTTTCAGCATCTATTGAGATGATCAATTGATTTTTCCCTTTCGAGTTTTTAATGTGTTGTAATACATTGATTGTTTTTCTGATGTTGAACCATCCTTGCATGCCTGGAATGAACCCCACTTGGTCATGGTGTATGATTTTTTTAATGTGTCTTTGGATTCGATTTGCAAGTATTTTGTTGAGGATTTTTGCATCTATATTCATTAGGGAGATTGGCCGGTAGTTTTCCTTTTTTGTAGCATCTTTGCCTGGTTTTGGTATTAGATTGATGTTAGCTTCATAAAATGAGTTAGGTAGTGTTCCATTTTTTTCAATGTTTTGAAAGAGTTTGAGTAAGATTGGTGTCAGTTCTTTCTGGAAAGTTTGGTAGAATTCCCCTGTGAAGCCATCTGGCCCTGGGCATTTATTTGTGGGAAGATTTTTGATGACTGATTGGATCTCTTTGCTTGTGATGGGTTGGTTGAGGTCTTCTATTTCTTCTCTGGTCAGTCTAGGTTGTTCATATGTTTCCAGGAAATTGTCCATTTCTTCTACATTATCCAGTTTGTTGCCATACAGTTGTTCATAATATCCTCTTATAATTTTTTTAATTTCTTCAGGATCTGCAGTTATGTCACCTTTTTCATTCATTATTTTGTTTATATGGGTCTTCTCTCTTTTTGATTTTGTCAGTCTAGCTAGGGGCTTGTCAATCTTGTTGATCTTCTCAAAGAACCAACTTTGGTGATATTTATCCTTTCTATTGTTTTTTTGTTCTCTATGTCATTTATTTCTGCTTTAATCTTTGTTATTTCTTTTCTTCTACTTGGTTTAGGATTGGTTTGCTGTTCATTTTCTAGCTTCTTCAGTTGATCCATTAGTTCTTTGATTTTGGCTCTTTCTTCCTTTTTAATATATGCGTTTAGTGCTATAAATTTCCCCCTTAGCACTGCTTTTGCTGCATCCCATAGGTTTTGGTATGTTGTGTTCTCATTTTCATTCGTCTCTATATATTTAGCAATTTCTCTTGCTATTTCTTCTTTAACCCACTGATTGTTTAGGAGTGTGTTGTTTAACCTCCAGGTATTTGTGAATTTTCTAAGTCTCTGATGGTTATTGACTTCTAATTGTATTCCATTGTGGTCAGAGAATGTGCTTTGAATAATTTCAATCTTTTTAAATTTATTGAGGCTTGTTTTATGTCCCAGCATATGATCTATTCTGGAGAAAGTTCCGTGAGCACTAGAAAAGTATGTGTATCCTGGTGATTTGGGATGTAATGTCCTGTAGATGTCTGTTAAATCTAATTCATTTATCAGATTGTTTAGGTTTTCAATTTCCTTATTGGTCTTCTGTCTGGTTGATCTATCTATAGGAGAGAGTGATGTGTTGAAGTCTCCCACAATTATTGTGGAAACATCAATTGCTTCCTTTAGTTTTGCCAATGTTTCTCTCATGTATTTTGTGGCACCTTGATTGGGTGCATAGACATTTACGATTGTTATTTCTTCTTGCTGAATTGCCCCTTTTATTAGTATGTAGTGGCCTTCTTTGTCTCTCAAAACATCCCTGCATTTGAAGTCTATTTTATCAGAGATTAATATTGCTACACCTGCTTTCTTTTGGCTGTAGCTTGCATGAAATATTTTTTTCCATCCTTTCACTTTCAATTTCTTTGTGTCCCTGTGTCTAAGATGAGTCTCTTGTATGCAACATATTGATGGTTCATTTTTTTTGATCCATTCTGCGAATCTATATCTTTTAATTGGGGAGTTTAATCCATTTACATTCAACGTTAAAACCGTGAAGGCATTTCTTGAATCGGCCATCTTATCCTTTGGATTATGTTTGCCATATTTTTCCCCTCTCTCTATTAATATCCTTTATTGTACCCATACCGAATCTCTTTAGTACTGAACCTTTCTCCAAGTCTCTCTGTCCTGTCTTTGTTTCTCTGTCTATAGGGCTCCCTTTAGTATCTCCAGTAGGGCAGGTCTCTTGTTAGCAAATTCTCTCAGCATTTCTTTGTCTGTGAAAAATTTAAGCTCTCCCTCAAATTTGAAGGAGAGCTTTGCTGGATAAAGTATTCTTGGCTGGAAATTCCTCTCTCTCAGAATTTTAAATATATCGTGCCATTGCCTTCTCGCCTCCATGGTGGCTGCTGAGTAGTCACTACTTAGTCTTATGCTGTTTCCTTTGTATGTGGTGAATTGCTTTTCTCTTGCTGCTTTCAGAACTTGCTCCTTCTCTTCTATGTTTGACAGTGTGATCAGTATATGTCTCGGAGTGGGTTTTTTTGGATTTATTCTATTTGGAGTTCGCTGAGCATTTATGATTTGTGTATTTATGTTGTTTAGAAGATTTGGGAAGTTTTCCCCAACAATTTCTTTGAATACTCTTCCTAGACCTTTACCCTTTTCTTCCCCTTCTGGGACACCAATGAGTCTTATATTCGGACGCTTCATATTATCTATCATATCCCTGAGGTCCATTTCGAGTTTTTCAATTTTTTTCCCCATTCTTTCTTTTATGCTTTCATTTTCCATTCTGTCATCTTCCAGGTCACTGATTCGTTGTTCAACTTCCTCTAGTCTTGTACTATGAGTGTCCAGAATCTTTTTAATTTGGTCAACAGTTTCTTTAATTTCCATAAGATCATCCATTTTTTTATTTAGTCTTGCAATGTCTTCTTTATGCTCTTCTAGGGTCTTCTTGATTTCCTTCATATCCCGTACTAGGGTCTCATTGTTCATCTTTAGTTCTTTGAGTAGCTGCTCTAGGTGTGTCTCTTCTGGTCTTTTGATTTGGGTGCTTGGGCTTGGGTTATCCATATCGTCTGGTTTTTTCATATGCTTTATAATTTTCTGTTGTTTTTGGCCTCGTGGCATTTGCTGTCCTTGATAGGGTTCTTTTAGGGTTTGTAGACCAGTTGAAGTCCTTATCTCTAATTTATCAGATCTACAGCTTCGTGGAGTACACTTTCTCTAACTAACCAGCAGGTGGCGTCCACGAGCCACCTGTTCTCCACAAGCCAGATCTCCCCTGCTTAGCCTTTTTGGTGAGTGGGGGAGTGAGTCTTGTGGGGCCCAATTGGTGTCCCAAGCTTGCGTGTGTAGTTGGTGTTGCCTGCCCTGTATGTGGGGCGTGTTTCTGGGCAGTCGGGGAGGGGGGGTGGCCCTAACAATCAAATCTCCCTGATGATCCTAGAGTTTTAAAGCTACTGCAATAGTCTAATCCTTCAGTTCAGTCCTGCCACAGTTTGTCTCTGCCACTGACCCACAAGTCTTTGGTATTGGCGTATGGCTCCTGAGACTTGCAAGTGGGCCCCTCTTCCAGGCTGTGCACCCCGGGTCCTCTGTTGAGGGATGACTGTGCTATGTCACAGGTGAGTGCCGTCCCCCCAGGGCAGTTCTGGGCTGCTGGGCTGTGTTGGGAGGCTCCCAGTCTGCTCAAATGATGGCTGAATGGGGCTCTGTTAATTCACACTGCTCCCCCTTCCCAGCTCTGGGACATTCAGCTGAGGTTGCAGGGAAGGCTAATGTCCACGCCCAGTTTTGTGGTGTGTGCCTGTTATTTGAAGCACTTCCGTCACACTGGGTTGTCTGGGGCAGCTCTGGGCTATGGGGCTGGCGATGGGCAGGAGTGTTTCCTGTCCACCAGGATGGTGGCTGTGAGCGGACACCCCCCTTTTCTTGGGAAGTTGTGTTGTTTAGTGAATTTTCTCAGCCACTGGATTATTGCCTTTTGTCTCAGAGCTCTCTTATTTCTGCTCTTGACTCTTGACTTGACGTGCCCAAATTTCAATTCTTTGAAGCTTTCTGTATTGAGCTTCTTAGAGTAATTGTTTTAGAAAAAGCAAAAAGGATTTAAAAAAAAAAAAAAAAAAAACGGCCCTCCTCAGAGATCTAATGGGTTATTGAAATGCTAATAGACAAAGCAACCAGGGCCATTAAGGAAAGGTGCCCTGGGCAGAGAGATCAGCCTTGCTTCGGGATTTGCATATGCGCCTCAAGGCCTGATCTCCGCCCTTCCCCTTTCTGTGTTCACCAGAACTCCAAAAATCCTCTGCTTTTACTTTGGAGCTTCTCGTGTTGTTTTCCTTCTATGCCCGTCTCCTCTCTGCTGGGCTGGCTGCTCTCAGAGTCTCTGGTGTCTGGCCTCAGTCTATCTATGGTTGGAGTTTGAATCAGTAGAATGAGTTTCCGATGAGAGCAGCCACTGCAATTCTCCCTTCTCCTTCCTGGAGCTGACAGCCCCTCCTCCCCCGGGACTGAGCCTGGCAGGGAGGGGCGCGGGTCCCCTGGCCGCAAAAACTTACAGATTTCGCTGATCTCAGCAGTTCCACGTTTTCATGAGTGTTGTATGAAGTATGCCCAAAGACAGATTGCTCTGTGGTGTCCAGTCCACGCAGTTCCTGGCTTTTTACCTACTTTCCTGGAGGAGTAACTAAAACATACAGCTCACCAGTCTGCCATCTTGCCCCGCCTCCCTCAGTGACATTTTAAGCAATCATTCCATTGTAATCATAGTGACATTAAAATTCCTCTACTCCATCAGTTAGAGAGTCAGAAAATCGAGACAAGATATCTAAGTTCCTTTCGTTTCAAAGGCTACATGACTGTCAGGTCCATTCACTGACTCTTAAAGTCTGGGTTGGCCATAAAATAGGCTAAGGAGTTGACAAAGTTTGAGAAACACAGACAGCATTCCAAACACATGCAATAAACTTTACCCACGTGAAGCAAGGGAGCACTCCGTGCGAAGGGCCTTATCCCTGTTTTCACACTGTAGTTATTCTTCTCTTACCCTTGCTGGCCCCCTCAAAGTTTTGCCAGGTTTTACCTGGACTTTTTTTTTCCTTACACACACAATGTGTTTACTTGCCATTTTAAGGATTTTGCCGATACAACTTTGCAAGCCATGAATGTTCAGTAAAGCAAGACCTCCAAGGCCCAGCTGTGTGCCTGTCTGCACCTGCAGAGGGGCTCCTTACCTGGGAGACTGTGATGCCACACTTCTTGGCTAACTCCTCTTTGGCTTCCTCACTGGGATAAGGGTTGCTGAGATGGGAATAGAAATATTCGTTCAGGATTTCTGTAGCTTGCTTGTTGAAATTCCGTCTCTTCCACCTTGATAAAGAGAAAGGGAACAGAATAACAAAAGTTCAAACCAAATAAATATTTAAAAAAGGGGGGGAAGAGGATCTGCTTCTGAAAGAAGATAAGCTTTTGAGCAAAAGGTGAGCTGGAGGAGATTTGGAAAAAGGGGCTGGACACCAAAACCAGGGCTAAAAGCATTTGAGAAATACCTCATTGTGCACCTGTCCAGGTAGTGAACAGAAGGATGGTCACAAATGTTTATACGGAATGGTGAGGAACAGAAAACTTCAAGATTCCGACAATCTTGAATGTGGATCCTGGATCAACTGAACACCACGAGCCGGGTGACTTTGGGTTACTGTCTAAGCCTCAGCTTCTTCAATGGAAAGTGACAGGTGGGAGTTAGGGTGCCGTAGGGCCATATGAAGACAGCACGTAGCACAGTGCCTCATCAAAATGTTAGGACATAGCACTGGTAATTTCACAGCACTGGACATAGCACGGGAAACTTTCGAGTTAAAAAAAACTACCAGTGCTATGTCCTAACTCGAAAGTTTCAGGCATTTAAAATTATTCAGTTCTCACAACTAGTAAGGTAGGTATGGTTATTCCCATTTACAGATGAAGAACTAAGGTCAAAGGTCACTCCATTGGCACATTATGGAGCCCATCCACAAGCCCAGCCTCTTTCTTCTATACAAATTGTAGCCAGAAGTTTACAAAAAAAAGTTATCATCTTCTCTCTATTCTATCCTGGTCTGAATACATGCAGCATTTTAAAAAGGCATTTGAGGAAGAGGGCACAGAACTGACTGAAATTAACCCCTTGACTGCTTGACCTCTCTCAAAAGGAGAGAAGTGGCACTTCTTAAGCGAGAACAGCTGCTAAATGGTAAAACAAACACCCACAGAAATCTTTTTAATATACAGGTTGCTGCAAAGGAAGAAAACCACTTTTTGAATAAAAGCATTTTTCTGACTTTTTAAAAAAAGTGCTAATTGAACTAATTTAATGTGATAATCCCTTTATTGCCTCCTCACAGCTAAGGCCTGTGGATAGCTGGGGAATTTGCTGAGAGATCCCGGCTCATTGCTGAGGATGGCTGTCTCTCCTTGAGATTGTGGGCTACCATCTTTAAATTAGCTCAATTAGCACTTTTGCCTTTCTTGCTTTTATCAAATGCCTTTCCTTATGGATGTGCAAAGACTTCCAGAACATCTCTGGTTATACCAGAACACAGAATTTCCCAATTTAACCAGCATAAAGCACCAATGGCCATGCTAGATGGGAAATTCAGCTAATACTGCATTTTCAGGGTCCCACTTGTATTAATTAACACAATAAAGTGCCTGATTTTACCAGATGAACACCATCTGTGCACAGGTATTAACCACATCTGTCCAGACTACACCAAGTCCAAGTCACTCTCCCAAGTCCTGCTGAGTTTCTGGGTCACCCAGCATCAGAAATCTCACAGACTGGATGAAAAAGCCCAACTAAAAAGTAGGCATGTGCTAAAAGCTCTTGCATTTTGAGAAATATGGCCAAGTGGCTAACCGGGTCTCCGGGCTGGTGTTTATATGACCTCTGGCTTTGTCTTTGCCTAAAGAAGACAGTTGTTTTAGGCCTACGGATCCAGACCCTGAAGGCTCCCCTAATTGGGAGAGCCTGGGTTCATGCACTGAGTTGTTTGCATTAGCATTACAGTGTATTTTTTGGGATTCTTCCAATTGAGCTCAAAGGAAGCCTCTCTGGAACGAGCTAGTGGTATGGGGATGGTGCAGACAGCTGTTCCCGGCCCTCTTCTCGTTTTGATGTGTAATCTTCCCTGGGTGGTCTCATTTACACTGATGGACTCGCTTATCACCTTTCACAGTGGCTCCTCAACCCAAAGGCCTTTGAAATCCTAGGACCAAAATGTTTCAGGATTTTCAGAAACCCAGTGAAAATAACACACTTCTGATGATAAGGTTGGTCAGAGCTAAGACACCTGGTTTCTTTTCTTTGGTATGACGTGTTATCAGTTCAGAGAGCTAACATTTGTGATCTCAGGATTTTAAGAAATGTGGAAGTTGATTAAATATTACTGGATGAATACAGTGCTTTAGGGAGAGTGGCGACAGAAACCTTTCGAAGCACAGGATCCAAGGGGGGCGGATTTTTTTATAACAGATTCGTGATGGTGAAAAGTGTAAGCATCACAGACATAGACTGCTAGTTCCAAATGTGATCTCATGCCCTAACACTGCTTCTAGGAGCTGCTGCCCACTTACTGCTGCCTCCTTCAGGCACCTTCAAACAAACAGTTTCCAAAACTAGTATCACCTTCACCCCAAACATCTCCACCTTCTTTATTACCCATATTATATAACAATGCCACCATAGCTATAGTTCATTGTCTTTGTTAATTTGTTTGCTCATTCATTCATTCATTCAAATGTTTGATAACTAGCTTGTACCAGAATCTGGGAGTGATTCTCAGCTCCACCTGCTCTCTTACCTTTACCAGGTAATTGACCCCAAAGCAAGTCCTGCCAGTTCTATCCATTCAAATCTGTCCCTTGTGCTCCATCCTTATTGCTGCTATTTTTAAATGAGTTTAGATGAGCCACTGCCTATCCTATCATGCGCTCTCATAGTGCTCTCCAATAGCACTTTCTGCAATGACACAAATGTTCTGTATTTTGCTGTCCTGTACAGTAGCCTAATTGATTAGCCTCATGGGGACTTTTGAGCAGTTAGAATGTGGCTAGAGCAACTGAGGAGCTAATTTTTAAAAATTCTATTTTAATTAATTTAAATTCAAATTCAAATACATGTGGCTAGTGGCTGCCACACTGGGCAGGTACCTCCAGACCAGGGCTTCTCGGAAACAGTGCCCAAGCAGCCCTGCTTCAAGGAGAAAATGAACTCACAGCCCTAGGGATCCCATCCAAAGCATGAAATGTCTTTAAAACCTCCTGTTTTAATCTATTCCATAATATACCAATGTTTATCTTAAAATAAAAATGTTTGCCCCTGAATACATGAGTAAAATTGGGGAAAGTTTACATATACCTTCCAGATTGAGAATCATACACCTCAACAGCCATCCCCAAACTACTCTCTCCTTCAATTCAGCTCATCTTCAGAATCACCAGAGTAATTTTTTCTAAAGCATGTCACTGTTAATAATAATAATTAGTATTATATGCAATTATTACATAACACTAATCACAGGTAATTATTATATATATTCATTAAAGCCAATACCAATAATTACTATAACTAAATTGTCGTGTGCCAGATACTACACTTTTTCATATTATTTAAGTAATCCTGTCTACAGGATTATCCGTAATCTACAGAAGAAAAATTGAGTCTTAGGAAGGATAAGCCACCAATCCAAGGTCACAAAGGTAGCCAGAATCTGAATCCAAGCAGTACAATTTGAAAACTCATGCTGCAAATGACTACACTTCCTCCTAAACAGCTCTGAGTGCTGCTTTTGTTTAACAGGATAAAGTCGAAAACATCACTGGAACATTTAAGGTTTTTCAGTGGCTCCATCCTCTCCCCAGTGCCTCATTTCTCCCAGGCTGACACATGCTGAGCATAATTTCATTTAGCCACATCATATGCTCGCCCATTCCCCAAAGACACCGTGGCTTTCATATGCTCCTGTGACTCCTCGTACCACCCTGTGTATTTCTCTCCCGCGGCATTTGCCACAGGTTTACATATGTCTTCCCAGCTAAGCAGTATATTCTTCAAAAGTAGGAACCATGTCTCATTCATATTGGAAACCTTATGTCTAACACATAGTAAGCATTCAAATATGAAATGCATGTTTAATCATGCTGTTTTACTTTGCTCTGTTATTACTTCTATTTGGCAACACATCATGCTCCTTTGAGATTCAGTACTGTCTCCTTTCTCCCTGAAACTCTGGCCCCTTTAAGTGGAGTTGTGGGACCACTCCGAGCTCCCCCTCTGCTTGGGAGATGTATTTCATGTGTAGCACAGTTTTCCCTTTAGTCACAGGAGTGTCTGTTTGCCCCATGAGAATACAGGCTCCTTCAAGGTAGGGTACACATTTTTATATACATTTTTCATCCTTGTTATTCCACTGGCTAATATAGCATCTAGCAGATAGTAAGAGCTCAAATGGATAAATACATAAATCTGGATAAAATGCCAATTCGACTAAACCTTACAGTTTTATCCCATCATATCCTTTCCTCTTTCTTGCCATCTTCATCTTTGCACATTCATTTTATGCAATCCCCCTCTATCATGGCAAAGTGTGAGGTGTACTTCTAATCATCTGTTTGTGTTCTTATTGCCAGCAAAATATTACAGAAAAAAAGTTAAAATTCTTGCCTGGCAATCATTTAGATGGTTAATAAACACCCCTCTCTTGCTTTCAACTAAGAAAAACACTATTTATAGTCTTGACTACAAGCTTACCAAGTCTTACTGCAAAATGCTTGGTATATTGCATGAGAGGATTGATGACGAATGAATGAAGGAAGGAAAGAGTGAATGGAATCTGTAAGTTAAACTTTCCAGGCCCAGTTAAGGCAATGTAAGAAAGAGAGAGGGGGAGGTGACAGGGCTGGAACAAAGCTGGGCCACGTGCTCAGCTGAAGGTGGTAAGCAGAATTCTGAGAGGACCCTCAAGCTTCCCGCCCCCTGGTGTATACACTCTGTGTGATGTGAACATCACACAGTTGTGAATTGCCTCTGGGGAGGGGTGGCCTCTAGGAGCTGGGGCCAACAACTGAAGACCCTGAGCCTCAGGTGAGGTCACAGCCTCAGCTGACAGCTTATTACAGCCTTGTGGGACCAGAACAGAGGATCTAGCTAGGATGTGCTGGGACTCCTGGGCAGCAGAAACTACATGCAAACCCACTGAATAAAATAAAATTGTGTTGTTTTAAGCTACTAAGTCTGTGGTAATCTGTTATGCAAAAATAGAAAACTAATACAAGGAGTGTTACACAACAAAGAGGTAATATTCAATTCTGTACACGGATTACATTAGGAAGACCAATCTGTTACTAAATCAAGTCCCCTTGTATTTTGCCTTCCGTGAGATCTCTTTAGAAGAGGATCTGCCCATTGCATGCATGGGTAGGAATGTGAATATTAGCAGTGAGGATGCCTTTCTCACTAAGGTTTGTTCAGCCAGCACTACCAACTATACTTAGCAACACTGGAGACAATGATACGAAAGCCCCAAATCAGGAAGTCTGGGCACACATTTGTTTTGAGCTGGGAAAGCCATTTGCTGCTCAGCCTTAGGCTGACATTCAGGGGTTATTATTTTTCACTGGCACTAAATATGCCCTAAACTAAAATGATAATAACCATGACAATAGATGGGCTGTTTTCATTTGGAATCTTTGGCTCAGTGCAATGAATCAAAGGTGGCAACCAAAGCAAGAAAGAGGCCCTGTCTAAAAGTGACTGTCCTTCTGGTGCCAACTGGAACAATCCAGGCAAAGGCTGGTGGAAGTAAGAGAAAGGCACTGGGTACAAAGCTCGGCTAGTTTTGTCTTTTGGAGTCTGACCTTCAACTAGGTACACTAGAATTACTACGAGAAGAAATCTGATGAGACAATGATTCTGCTCCTCCCTTCTCCCCCGATTTCTTTCTTGAAAAGAACACAGTCTGGGTCCAACTTTTTTTTTTTTTCCAGGATCTGCCAAGTCCAGCATTTTAACTAGGGGAGTTACCATGGTGATGGAAGCAATGCATGCCAGAGTGGCGGCGGCTGCAGCAAAGAAGAAGGACCCAGACAGGCCACCAGTCACTAGCACTTGGCACTCTGCGGAACAGCATGCATTAAAGAAGCCAGGCTGGCATCAGGCCACAGGGCAAGGGAAATGTAGAGGATCCTGGTGGAGGGCAACCCGTGGTGGAGGGCAACCCTGGTGGAGGGCAACCTGGTGGAGGGCAACCCGTGCCTTCCCCCAGGGCATCGCCATGCCCACTTGGGAAAAGCTATCTTCATTTTTACTCTCTCGTGACTTACTCTATGTAATCCTATTGTCCCAGAGATACATTTTGCTAGCTCACATTCTCATTTCATATTTCATGTGATCCAAAACACTTGGAATAAAAAGGAGTAGAGAAGATACCAGAGAGAGTCTTAACGTGTTCCATTGACTGTAATGACCACATCTGTGAAGACAGAGAAAAAATCCAGGTAAGAAAACTGAATGCCACATGATTCACAGCTAAGAAGAAATTCAAGAAGTGAATCTTTCTGTCTGATTGAAAAGGAACAAAACTATAGATCATGAAATGGTATACACTGACTTCTGACACACCTAACATTTGAATAATAATCATAAATTGTGATTACTTTCAGTTACAGCAGTAATTAATTATGATGTCTGCATTTATAGAGGATGGCTAATTTAAAATGAACTCTGGATCACAAAGGGTGCTCAAGCTCTTAAAACATATTTGCTAGATAAATTAAGATACTCTTCTAGAGTAGATAAAAGATATGGTTATCCCATGTTACTGGCTGGATAACAGAAGCAAAAGTAATCAAAGGGATTAGGATAAATCTAATGGGATAGGGTAAGGGAACCAAGAACTAATTACTTGTACCCTATTCTCAGTTTTTGTTTGTTTCTTTTTATTTAATTACTTTTCCATCCATGGTTTCTCCAACTGAGTTCTTTGAACTCGCAGCAATGCCAGAAAGAAAACCTCAAATCTGAATTAAAAATGCGGCCCATATCAGACAAGCTCCTTCCTCTCTATGCCCAAGGGATCATGTCTCAATCATCTTTGTTCTCCTAAAACTTAGCCCAGAGCCTGGTATGTGGTTATCCATTTATAAATATTTGTTGAATTAAAGTGAATGCCTTCTCTGATTATAAGAATATAATATATATTATTCTTATATATATAAGTGTATTATATTACACTTATAAATGTGCTCATCATACAGCTCAGGGTCCATAGTTATGAGACCTACCCATAAAGGAAGTACTAGTGCTTTGAGGGGAAAAAAAAAATCCTGACTTTTTTGTAACTGAGCTAAGTCACAGAGTGAGTAGCAGTGACAACAGAAATCCCCCTCCATTCACATATCACTCACTTCCCTGGCGCTGTGTGATGCCAATGGGCTATCCAGCCTCACGGCCCTCCTTTACCTGACCTGGGAACCTTCCCCAGGCTGCCACTGGGCACAGCAATGAACAGGGCAGGACTGGAGGCTTTCGAGAAGGCCGGCCAGCAGATTCCAGCCCCATCCATGACTCACTGTGCGTCCAGAAACCGGGAGCACAGGATCATGACGGCTTCACATGTGCTCTGCTTGAGCTGCATCTGGATGGAGCTGAACTTGCGGTGGATGATGCTGACCATTCACTCGATTTCCTTCGGGGAGATGGGCCTGGTCCGGCTTTGCTCTCGCAGGAGGTTCATCACGTGGGTGGTGAACTCGTTGCATGCCTGGAACGGCAGGACAATAAACACCAAGAGGCGTTGAGGGTCCAAGCCTCAGCACACGCAGATCCTGGAAGGAAGGCTGTGTGTGTGCTTTTCTAGAGACTCTTGCAAATAAAGAGAACTGGGATAAGAGGATAGAGTTTCCATCTCATTTCTGGTAGAAATCAGAGTTTCTATTTGGGTTGATTGTAAAGGTTCAATAATGGATGGCGGTGATGGTAGCACAACATTGTGAATGTAATTAACAGTGCTGAATTATTTATGTGAATGTGGTTAAAAGAGGAAATTTTAGGTTGCATATACGTTTCTAGAATAAAAATTTATAAAAAACAAACAGGACTGTACAGCACAGTGAGCCCTATTGTAAATAATGGATAATAGTCAATAATACAATTACAAAAATGTTCTTTCATGAACTATAACAAAGGTACTACACCGATGCAAGGTGTTAATAAATAGGGTGGTATATGGGATCTCCGAAGTTTATGTATTCCATGCAGGACTTTCCTATAATCCTACAACCTCTCTAATAAATAAAATAAAATGAATGACCCCCCATCAAAAAAAAAAAAAAAAAAACATGGAAGAAATACCTTTCAGCCCCCAAAGCTGTGGCCATGATATAGAATTCAAGGGAAAAGACAATTCCTAATCATTTTTCTTCATTATTTTACTGCACTGAAAGGCAAAACATGAATCCTAATATAAAACCCATATTACCATCCTTTGTCCCAATGTTAACAGCCACCAAGAATGGGGTCAAATATAGCAAGAGCTTTCTGCCTTGTTCATTATCTCAAGAGAGTACAGCTTCCAAATACTCCATTTTGGGATGGATAAAGAGCCAAAGGGTTTAAGTGGAATCACAGAATTAAAAGCCTTGATAACACTTCTGGGAGATTTCCCATAGATCCTTTTCTACTTGTAGCTTTAATATGCAAACTGCCTCCATGCAGCCTTCTGAGGATCTACTACGCCTATAACATAAAGGGCATCTGTCCCCAGGGGCCTTAAAGAACAGCATCAAAAACATTAGGGGAGGGCTCAGGAGCCATCCTTGCAGAAACAAAAACATCCAGCTACAGAGTAACGTGCCATCAGTGCTAGAAATGATGATGGAGATCATTTGTGCCACCCCCTCACTTTATACTTGGGAAAACGGTGTCTCAGAAAGATGAAGGGACTTCTCCAAAGGCACATGGAAAAGAGCAATGACAGAGCCAGAACCTGATCACTTTGTATTCCAGGCCAGGGACTTTCTTTCCTTTCCTAGAACCTGAATTTGCTTCTCTGAAAACGATCACCCTTATTTTGATTACTATTACTTAATCCTTGTATTCTTTGGTGGGCATTCAATAAAATATCTGATCACAGGTTAACTCAAAGCAATGTTGTAAGTTGTATTAGATTTGTAAAGGAAAAGGCAAAATAATGCTTTGAGGTTGAAGAACCAAGGACTCAAAGGACTACAACTTAATATTAAGAGCAAAAAAAACTCATTATCAGTAACACTGCATTGCCATTGTTTTACAGCATGAGGCCCTTCATATTTGTCAATGACACAGAAACAATAACAGTAATACCCATTTACTGTTTATTTCTCTGAGAAATCTTTTGAGGTTGGTTGGCCACCGGATTGTGTTTGAACTGAGAACTGAGAGGCCTGGTTTCTGAACCTGCCTCCCTAAGTATTTGGACAAATCCTTTCACTACTCGGTGCCTTTCTTTATTCATCTGGGAGTGCGCTTAATCAGTGCTAACCCTTTAAGCAAGGCCTGCGGTATCCATGTTCTTGTGCAGTGAGCAAATTACTCACATGAGAATAGCAAGGTGCACTGCTTAAGAGCACAGACTGCCTGGGTTAAGATCCTAGCTCTGGGACTCATTTTGCTGTGGGAACTTTGGCAAGTTAGTTAACGTCTCTGGGCCTAGTTTTCCTAATTTGTGAAATGGGGATGACAATATTCACCTCATAGGGAAGCCAGGCTTACTGGCGAAGTATTAAAGGAGTTACTACATGTGCCTGGCCATATAAATGTTGATCATTATTATGTTCTTAATATAGATGCCTTAGAAAACCAAGATATTACCATGATTGGGGAAACTTCTCAAGGCCTCAGTTTCCATCTTGGTAAAATAAAGGTAATAATAAATACTTCCTTCCCACTCTGCAGGTGTACCCTGAAGGCAAATGACATCAGGTCTTGAGAAAAGTGCTATATTAAACACAAGATCTGTATTATAAGCATCTTCCCTCCCTACACCAGCCCCCAACTTTACAACAAAGAGAAGGAAAGAAAACCTGGCAACAGCGACTTGGCTGAAATTCTATGAGGCCACGGGGTGGGGAGTAGAGGGTTAGGAACATAGCAAGCATCCCAACTCTCTTTCTGGGGAAAAGCAGCATCCTGCTGGGCTGCTGCCTCCCACCTCATGGGGGCTGAAAGGGAGGAGGGGCTGAATGTGAGGGGATATTGTCAAGCGCACCCGCACGCTCAGCTGGGAAGCCACAGTTCCCGGCTAATAATAATGTGCTTCATTACGGTGAATAAAAATACTCACAATATCTGATGTTTATTCAAGGCATTTTATCCCGGGGCCCTTTCTGCTCTGCCATAAACAGACAGTGGAGTCCTTTCACCCACTGCTGAGGTGGAGCAAAGCAGCTGCTGAACAGCTGCTCAGAAATACACGAGAGCGGAGAGGAGCTCCAAGTCAACGTCAGATGGACAGAACATAATGATTTCGATTTCCCCAGCACCTGAATTACCCTCGTCTCCTCCTCAGTTCCCCCGGCTAGGCGGCCTCAGAGGCTGCTCTGCTTCTGCCAGGTCAGGCGATTACCATGCGACATTTACGTGACTATTTGGGGTTACAACTATTAATTATGTAGAATCCTCACAGGCTGGAAGTTTCTGTGACAGGGAAGACTTGGCTGTAGACTGTTGCAGAGAAGTCGCTTCCTGGAGCTAACACTGAGCTGTCCTATAGGGCTGAAGGTCTTCTGAAAAGAAGGTTTCAGGGCAAGGGTGTTCCTGGGAGCAGTAGACTAAAGAGAAGTTGCCTTAGAAAATCTTGCTGAGGGTCCTAGCGTTTAAGCTTACATCCTGCAACTCTACACTGTCCATCTTCTTCCTTCCCTCCTTCAGACTGGATCTGCCCACCAACCTCATCAACCAAAGTAACCTGGACTTCAGGATTCTCTTAGCTGTGAAGGGAACTAAGCCAGCTCACTGAAGCATTAGATATTTAGCCCCATCAAGACCTGACAAAAGCTCCAGGACTGCAAAGTTACAAGGGCATTTTAAAAACAGTGCTTGGAACAAAATTCAGGTTTCTGACACCATGGTTTTATCTGTTAGAACACCCCGGCTCTGAAATACCTTAGTTACCAACGTGATCTGCTGAAAAAGTATTTTACCAACCCCACTTAATGAATAAAATGATTTCCTTCCTTTCTTTCTAATGAAAGTCTCTGGAAGCCTTCCTTATTTAATAACCTCGGGTGAAACAATGGCTGATTCAGGTAGTTTGGTTGGTTTTTTTTTTCTTTTGAGAGGTGGGGGCAGGGAGGGTTATGATCACTAATTACTCCAAAGCCAATTGATTGTGTGGTTATCTGCCACTACCACACCAAAATAAAACAAAACAAACAAAAGGCCCCACAGAACCAATTATTAAATAGTCAATTTGGTAATTTCATATAGGCACAACTAAAATAGAGAGTGATATTTTTACTTCACCGAGATTTCCTATTTTTAAAAAAGCTCCCATGAGGAATTGTTATGAAGATCTATTTCTCAGAAACACTAGCTAGAAGGTTAATGTGTAATTTCCCTACAATCTATTTACAATAATTAACAACAACTAATATTAATAAACCATTAAGCACCAAGAGTGTGATAGGCTGTATTTAGTTTTCACCCAGAAAAGATCCATCTATATATGAAATGATATTTTAATACTTTAAAAAATATAATAAATACAGATGTCTGCTACTACAGTACTATAGTATGACTGCTACTACAGAACATAATTTGTTCTCTCCTGATCAATTTTTTTCTTGGGTTCTCAATTTCCAACATCTTTATTTTTTAAAATACTCATGAGAAGTTTCTGAAGTAGAATGTTTTTATCATTAGCCTCTTTTAGGCACCAGCAATCAGATCCAAAGAACTTGCAGAGAGGACAAACTGGTTAGCTCGATTGTCTACAAATGAGAGTCAGGTGTTGTTCCAATAAAAGCCCTTGGGCTTAAGGTCAAAAAAACTGGATTCACGGGCAGACTCTGCCCCTAACTGGTTATGCAATGTCAGATATATCAACCTCTTTGACCTCCACTTCTCACCTGTATCAAAACAGAGATGATGACAGTAACTGTTCTGAGTACCCAGCCACAAAATTACCTTGAATGCAAGTGGAATTATGTTGGCCAAAGTGTTTTATAAACAGTAACATGCAATTGAAATTAATATTGCTGTCAGAGTTTTTATACATTTGGAGGAGGATGGAAGTGTGACAAAGGGGTTTAAATCAAGAAAACAGTCAGTCCTTCTACATTGCCAGCAATCCAAGCTAAGCATGAAGCCTGTTTTCAATACCTTCCAGCCTAACATACATTGCCAGGTGTGGGTCTAGTGGGGGAAGCCATGCTGAGCTCTTCCTGTGTCCCTGGAGTTTGGCATGAGCTAACCAGGATGACAGGTCTATGCAGGTTGCTTTGCCAAAGGCCAGGCTCACTGGTGAAGGTGAAGCAGAAAGAGCACTGAGTAGGAAGAAGCCAAGAGGCCAGCTGGGAGCCTTTACAAGAAATGCCTCCATCTCCCTTTCAAGCTGTCCCAATAGGTTAGGGCAGACTCTGGAGTCAAAACTGGCAGTCCAGGTGGGGGCAACTGGTACCGATTAGCCAAGCTGAGTTCAGAGTCTCCCAGGATCTGGGGAAATGTCTGCATTAGCCAACACTGTGATAAGAGCATATGTTCCTTCACAAGGAGGTGAAGGATGATGATTCATGGGTTCTTACCACAAGCTTACTTTCATTTTCCTCCTCTTGAACACTCCCTAAACCTTATCTGATGGTTGATTTTCACCATGCTTGGCTTCAAGCTTAACAGCTTTTTTTTTTCCCTCACACACAAGGAACTTTGTAGCAATCCGTTTCAAAGGTAGAAAGGAGTGCAACCATAGAACTTTCTTCACTTGAAATTTTAAAATATCTATTTCCAAATTTTTAAATTTATATTTTCTATTACATTTGCACTGGCCTTGGACCCAGACAGCCATGAGGGAACTGCAGAGGGTCTTCTACCTTTTTTTCTCTGCCCTCTTTTTTCGGGATCTTAAAAAAGAGAGAAAAAAAAACGGGAACCTAACAATTCAATCAAAATAAGTTAACTATAGAGCAAGTCAATGACAGTAAATTAATTACAGAACTTCAGGACAATGTTGCACCCAAAGATACATATTTGGATACAAGGTGATTGTCAGCTAACTGGAGGAAGAAAAGGCTGACATGAAGGGACTCCTAAAAAAGTGGTCCTGCTCATACTGCCCCGTATTGACACATAAATTCATGTGTGGGTGGGGGATACTTCTAGTGGGAAGGATCTGGTATAAGAAGACGAATACCTTACATTCATATGCTGCTCTAACATTTACAATTGCACAATTTAAAATCTCTCTTATCCTTTCCTTCATTTGACTTTTGTGCTCTCTTTGACCCTAAATCCACACTACTCCTTGCCATATTCAATCAGCTTTCAGGGTAGGGAGTGCAGACCACCAGATCCCACAGGTAGTCAGCAGAGGGCCAAGATCAGAGGCCGAGTTTCTCCAACTTCCAGGGGCTCTCCTGGGAGATGCAGGTCCCATATTATGACATAAGGAGAATGTTCAACTCTCCATTGAACTGAGTCTGGGGTGCAGTGAGGGACTTTAAGGTCAAGTGTGACTGTCTTTTCCCATAGGATCTTATGAACCCCTGGAAGATCAGGAATCTTCCTAAATGAGGGTGGAACAAGAGCAGGGGAAACCTCCTCCCTCCTGCAGGTCAGATGGGGACTTGGCCAGTGATCCATCACCCCGCAAGCCCCACACTATGTGAGGTCCAGGCACTCTTTGAGTGTTCCTTGTATTGACTATTAATGTTTCTTGAAATCATCATCTACAACTTCACAACATTTTCCAATGTCTTTATCTCCAGTTTGCCTGGGTTTTTAACATTTGAGCCCATGGACTGCTGACTGCCTGGACTCAAGTTTTGAGAGTGGCTCTGTGGTTCGGCAGGGAATGCCGGGACAAGAATGCCCATGTCCAGGACAGGCAGCCCCTAGGTCTCTAAGGAGGCCCCCAAGTGTTTTGTTCTTCCACCCTTCCCTAAAGGGCCCAGGTGCCAGGAAGCCCTGCTGGCGGTGGTTACCTGCTCATATTTCTCCAGCTCTGTGTGGTAGATTTGTCTGATCTGTGAGAGTTTGGCTCTGTAATCGGAATGCTCCACTGAGTTGTCTGAACCTGCCCCTCCAGAAGCCGCCACTGCCGCCGCTGCCACTGCTGAGCCACCTCCCTTCTCCGGCCCTGCCACTCCCTCCGCCAGCAACATGTTGTCCAGCCGCATCAGCTGGGGGTCTGTGGGCTCCTCTTCCTGGGCTCCCCGGATACTCAAAACTACAGAAAAAGACAAAGAGAAGGAAGATTGTTAATAGCAACCCAAGGGAACAACAATAACAAAAAAGCCAATTGTGTTATTTGGCTCAAGAAATCTCCAAATTACTTGCAACATGGCATTTCAGGAAGGGGTGAGGGTCTGGAAAAAGGGAGCCACAGAGAAGGTGAGAAAAGGCAACGAGAGACTTGTTTGCTCCAAAAAATAATTTTAACAGAATTTTTACCTGCATCGCAAAGCAGCCAAATTTCAAGTCAAGGAAAAACATTTCCTTCTTCATTTCTAATTTAAGATTTCTGTGCATTTGTAGGTTTACATGCATTGAATGTCTCTGTAATAATTGATCAGCCTCAATTTTCTTTTCCAAAATAACCTGAGCCAGGTGTTAGGGGTTGAATTTTGTTCCCCCAAAAGACATGTTCAAGTCCAAACCCCCAGGACCTCAGAAAGTGACTTTACTTGAGTTTAGGGTCAGGACGGATGGAATTAGGCAAAGTAAAATGAGGTCATAGTGGTGGGCCTTAAACAAATATACCTGCTGTCCTCATAAGAAGAGGAAATTTGGACACAGACAGAGAGACAGAGGGAAGGACCATGGAACGACCGAGGTGGAGAACGCCATGCATTGCCGGCAAGCCACCAGAAGCCAAAAGAGGTACAGGGCAGGTTCTTCCCTACAGAACTTGAAGGATGCCTGGCCCTGCGGACACCTTGACTCAGAATTCTGTCCTCCAGAACTGTTTATACAAGCCACCCAGTTCATGGGTCTTTGTTCGGCAGCCCTAGGCAATGAAGACACTAGGTAAATCCAGTAAATCTGGAGTCAAATCTTAAGACCTTTCCCACAGACGGTGAGGCAGTTTAGAGGCATCTGATTATAGCAAGAAGACAGACTGGCCTTCCAGAAGCGACTTCCATCTCCCAAAACTGAGATCTGTCCTAGGTGACAGGATTCTGTCCTGTTGAAAACCAGGGGGAAGCCCCTTCAACAAGCTGTCAAAAGGGATTCAGAGAAGCAGGCTCTGTTAGGTTGGAGGCCCAGATGAATGCGATAGCCACTTTTTATTAAAACACCACAACCATTTATGGGGGAGGTAATTTGGACTGAAAGAAATATGTGATTTAGTAAATCAGCAGAAGAGCTAAGCAGTCTCTTTTTACTACCTTCACACAACCTGCCATAAAATAAATCACACATCTAAATCCAATTTAGTTGTCAGCATTCAAATCATGAAAAGAATTTTCAATTTTAAAAAAATCAAACAAATTTTGGGGGTAGGGCAGGAAAGGAGGGCAGTGATGGAAGGCAGAGGAAAGGATTCCAGAGGTCACATTTGGGGGAAGGCGATGACAGGGTCTAAACTATAGCAATCAGAGAGTCAAGAGCTGTTTTCGGGCAGGGCACCTCTGGGAGCCCCAGGGGACAGTGCCAGCTCCCATCGTCTCACAGGGCAGCCACACCTGCTGTGATCAAGAAGGTGGCTTTGAGCTCAAGAGGAGGCAACATCTAGATGTTGGGGCATTTCATCAAGTAAAAGACCAGCCTAACTGCTGGCTGCACCCACATGTTCCTGGCTTCTAACAGGCATGAAAAGAATCAACTTTGAAAGTTGTTCAGAAGGAAATCCCAATTCCTGTTCCAAAAGCAACACTACAGCATTGCTTTTGTGAAACAGGAGGCAGTTGAGCAGAGTGCCAAGCCTCCCGGGCCAGTTGCTGCAGTTAGTAGCAAAGAGGGAGAAAAGCACAGGGGAGAAACACTTGCTCCCTGATGAAATAAGAGAGGATGGCCCTGATGGAATGGAGGAAGAAGGGAAGGCAGTGAGCTGGGAGGGAGAAAATAAGGAAACTAACTTACACATAAACCTGCAAACGTTTCAGTACCCAGACTCTCCCCCCATTCACACCTTAATTCTGAGTATTCAGCTGAACTAAATAAAATTACTATGGTGGTGATGGCACAGGGTTAGGGGATCTTTGAGGTTTATTTTGTGGACTTATTTTTTAATGAAATTCTCCTTTTGTAGGCTCAGGAGACTAAATCGGAAATTGCCCTGGTGGCTGATCATTGAATAAAGATTTGGGCATTTTATTCTGTTCCTTGAATTTATTTACTCAAATCTCCAATGTCCTTTGAAGAACACAGCACCAGTAACAGAGGTTTCCTTAAGAAAATAATTGAATGCTGTAACCATTTCCTGAATACCAATTCCTGGACATGCCAAAAAAAGAATCTGACCTTCCAAGCACTAAGCATCAGGGTCCAGCAGCCTCCTTCCTCACTTCTCCAGGCTAATGAATTTCTTCAAGACGAAGGCATTTATTTGTGGAGTTTATGGGCATTTCTCTTTATTTAGTGAATTTTAATTGCTTTACCAACAAAGATATTTATGGGCCATTTAAAAATGAAAAAAAAAATTACCTCTCAGCCATTCTTAATAAACTCATGTAATTGTTTCACTTTCATTTGGTTATTAAAACAAAATGGTGCTGGGGCACAATTTCAGTCTCTAATCCACTCTGTTCAGTCTCATGCCTGATTGTTCCCTTCAGAAGCAGTCGTAAGCTGCAGGAGAGCAGCCGCTGAGGCTGACAGGAAAATTTCTGAGATGTTAGGCTGGTGACACCTGATCTGGGTGACTGTACCTCCAAGGGGGTCTTCCCCTTGACTCCATAATCAATCCATCTTGCAAGTGTTCCAACACTGATAGAACTTAAAATAATTTCTGGTTTCAATGATGGTAGCAAAGTAAAAAAGAACAAGGTCAACTTAATGGTCAGGGTTTGCCTTATTTGATCTAGAACAGACACCATCTATCTGAGAGGACATCAAGGATCCCACGCATCCTCCAATCCCACTGATGCCCCAACTGCCTCAGTCACTCTGTGCGCTTGTTCCTCTGGCAAAATTGAGTTCATTCTGAGAGAGTTGGAGAGGTAGAGCAGCTGAATCCACAGACCTAGGTTCCTCCAGGTCCTGGGTGTGTGACCTCGGACGTGCCACTAGTAACGTTTCCCACATGCTTCCTTCTTACCACTGAGAACGTGTTCCCTTCCTGGCCCCTCAGTTTCACCCACGCCTATACCCTGCTTTAAAATCATCAATGTGAAGCACAAACTACCCATACAAACCCGACTCACCAAGTTAATACCTATTTTGGCCTTGAAATCCAACTGGTTTTAAATAAAGTAAGAAAGAAAATTGCCAAGGCTGGCAAAGGACACCAAAGAAGGCCTTGAAAGGATACAGTGCAGGGTCCCACCCACCATGGAAGTTTCCAGGCAGAACTTAAAGCACTAATCTATATTGACTCCTTTTTTTCTTCTTCCTTTTTTCAGGTGAGAAGTGATACATTGAGTTGGGGAAAAAAAAAACAATAAAAGTTTTATGTTTTCTCAATTTCTCCATCATTTTATGAATCCTGTAAGCCAATACTCTTTAAAGAGAAACTTGGATTCACTAAGATTTAATATAAGTGGTTTCAAAATGTGGCCAATAAGAAACTGGTATGATAGAAACACAACGTACTTTACAAGAATGCTGCTTGCATTTACACTCAGAGTTCAGGTTACATCATTATGTTGCAAGCCAGAGATTTGAAGAAAATAAAAGAATGAAGGAAAAGAAAAAACTCAGAAAAGAAAAAACCCAAAGTCTTCCCCATCTTACACCTTTTAAGTTATACTGAAATTATTACAGAAATCATAAATAAGTCAGAGATGTGCCAGGATACAAAAAGTAAAATAAAATGGAAACAATACAAGGCAGAGAAAACCTTAAAGAAAAACCTTCACCTTCCTCTATTTTACTTAGAGATTTTGGTTCTGATGGACGTGGGCTGTGTATATGTATGCCTGGAGGGGGCACAGACATGGACAAATGAACAATACCACATGCATGCACATGTTTCTACCCAGACCCAGGAGAATACTAATTTGTACTATAAAAATCGGTGCTGGGATTCACTGACACCAAAACAGTTCAGCCAGTCAGCATTAAAAAAAAAAAAAAAAAAAAAAAAAAAAAAAAATCCCACCAACATTAAATAAATAAATGAAAAGGGTGATATGTCTAAGCAGAACTGATGCTACCTATTTATTGCTCGAAGCCAGCACTCTGGTGAGTAGGAGACAAAATGATTATTTAAAAGCTCCTTTTTATCTCTGTGGCACCATGCAAGACTCAAATGAACCTTTCGCCAGGACACCAGAGATGTTAACACTCATCCTCCAAGATCCCAAGATCCAATTTCAACCAGCGGAGCTGTTACCTAATCCAGCAACCATCACATACGATCAGGTGCCTGCTTCCCTGATGGGTGCTTCCCCCACTCCCTGCCCTCCCCCTTCCTCCCCAGCCTAACAGCTTTTCCTGAAATGTTTTAAAGGGCCAAATTCTCCGTTTATGCCAATGTGCACAGGGTTTTCATGGCCAGGCCTGCACACTTCCATTACAAAAAAAAAAAAAAAAAAGCAATCAATTGCGGTGAATTTGCTATCCACAGAGGGGTCAGTCCATTAAGATATTTAACCCATTTGGTAATAATTCTTAAAGAATTGGTAAGAGACCAGTCAAGACAGGCAAGTGATTTATACAGAAATTGTCACAAGCCCTTTAAAAAGCATCTGATGGCACATCCACCTTGCTGCCATCCCTTGCCCTGGGGTTAATTCTTTGGTGAAACTCCCAAGATAAGGGGGCTGTCACTGCTCAGTCAGAGCTGCTCTCACAACTGGCTCCCTGCTGTTTATTTATTTATTTATTTTTCTTCACACAAGGAGAAAAACAAACCAAACCCAAAGGCCTATTCAGGATCCTTGGCAGGAGGGATGTGTGGGGGTGGTTTTGTCCTTGCCTGAGCAACACGGGCCTGGAGCAGCTCCAGCCGGTGCCCACTAGAGGGCACTCTTTCTTCACCGAGGACTGGCACTCCGGGGCGGGCTTGGCAGGCTCCAAGTCTGCAGGTTAGTGCTGGTGGCAATGCTCCTGCACAAGATTCAAACTTCCACAGGTGGAGCAGGTAGGGAGGGGAGGAGGGAAGATCTACAGGAAGGCTGGGGCAGCAGACCCCATCCAGGGCTAAGATGAGAACGAGCGAGTCAGAGACAAGAAAGAAAGACTGAGAGGTGGTTCAGGACAGTGCACGAGGTGGCTTTCCTGGGCGGGTGTACAAAGGCAGGCCCTCCCTAACCGTCCCTGGCTGACTTTTTTGTTTGATTTCAAGGCACGAGTTTCAACATCTATTCACTCACATGCGAGCTCTGAGATAAGTCTACACTGCATGCTTCTAGGAGGAGGTAGGAGAATGCAGCTCTCCAGGCCTCACTGACTGCTCTGCAATCTCCCGGTCAGTCAGGACTTTGGAAAGACGATGGGACAGAAGAATGGTGCCCATAAATTTTCAGAGACCATCACAGTTACACTTTGTATTTATTCATAAAGTGCTCGCACACACTGAATTGCATCACCCTTACAAAACACAAAATAACATTCCAAATTTTCGAAGAAGAAAATTCAACATAAAAAGGCAAAGGAACCTTCCTAGAGTCAAAGCAAGTGGAAAACAGACAAGACTGGAATCTACGCCTTTGCTTCTTGGACAATATTCTCTTCTACATTAGGATTCTGACTCTTTCACAAATGATAGCTAAGTGGCTGTGTAGTGCTTCTCCATTACTGTACATGCATTTGCACATACACACACATTTTACACACACAGTGTCTCTGCCCAGATCATGACAGATCCTCGTGACAGAAGGCAGATGCTAGGAAAGGAAGGAAGTTCTTCCCTATTGACCTCTTAATTTCTTTTATGTTTTCTGAATCTGTTCTCTTCAATTACCTCTCTCTGCCATTGGCAGTGTAACGGTCAGAGCCACTGTGCCCTGTGATAGAATGCCCTCTTCCCTCTCAGTCAAAGAATCCACTGACCACAGTGCCACCCCATTTCAAATCTCAGCTCAAACCCCTTCTCCATGAAAACTACCCCGACAAAAAGGGCCCAAAGTGAACAAGCTCGCCTCTGAGCACCAGGGCATGGACTTCCACACCAGTGCCGTGGAGCATCTCAAAACACCGCAGATCACACCTGCTGTCTTGCCAGCAAGACTGTGAACTCCTGAAAGGCACTGATGACCTGTCCTTCATGTGTGTCTCCCCCATATGACCTCACAGAGCCTCTTGCACAAAGTCTGTTAATAAGCATTTCTGAATAGATAAAAAGAGCAAAGGAGAGAAGGGGGACTGCATGATGGCGCGATCCCAGTCGCTCTGCCTCGGCCTCCCGTTCTCAGCCAAACACTCAATTCTCTTTATGTGCTCTTTCTTCCTGCCTTCCAGTTATGAGCTGTACCAGAGCCAGCATGCTGTTGGGTAAAAGGCCTTTCTCTCTGCCACCTCTTCTATAACTACTTCAAAAAACTGTCAAATGTGCCTTTTCAAATCTGATAATTCTAAACCAACAAAACTCTCTGTCATGAAGCCAGAGCCTCCCAGAATAGCCTGGCATGTCCCAAAGAAGCCAACACTGTCAGTGACAAAGGCTCTGGGTGTTTGGGAGGGCCTGGCATGTGACTGATGCCTGGGGAGAACCATGTGAGGGCCAACAGTGGGCCCGGCTCAGGAAGGGGCCACACAGGTGATGCCACCGAAGATGGGCTCCCTGAGGAAGGCTCAGCTCAGTTACACAAATTACTGACCAAGCACCTACAGTGTGTTAGGAATATGATGGGTGCTGGGATTTCCAAGATGGATCAGACAAGGGCTGTGGCCTCAAGAAGTCCACAACTTATGCTGCTGCTCTCATCTCTTCTTACACATTATGCCAACTGCTTTAAGGCCCATGGTGGATCCAGAAATTGCCAGAGGAGGTGGCTGGCAACCAAAAAACTCCAATGGATACACACCCTTTTCTCCTTCCCCCAGTTTCTTCCATTTCTCATAAACACAATTACATCCACAAACCAGAACTTCCCAACTTGAGTTGAGAAAGCACCATGACATAATTTGATTTTTCAAAATTGATAGAGGGACCTAAATCTTCAGTTGGTGACTTGAAGCTTACAGTGCTGCATCCTTATGTTCTTTGCCACTAATTTCAATCCCTTCCTTTTTTGGAGGGCAAACTCTTTTTTGTGTTTTTAAAGGGTTTGCCCATCAAACAAATGGAAAGGACTAATAATTCAACTTCCTGAATATTCAAACCAGCCTTCTAGGTACCTGCCAATCGGAGCTTCTGTCTGGCATGGCAGAACAAGTTACCATTGTGGGTTGAGGTTTTTCAGTGCCAAGTGGGGACTCTGATGCTGGGCTTGGCCTGGAGCAGCGTTGTGAGATGAGAAGCACTAATAGTCCATGAAGTCCTGACATGCTGAAAACAACCCTTGGACTTTCAGTAGTCTCTCAACCGTTTAGAAGCTCAGGGATACTAGAACAGGACCTGTAGGTCTAGGGTCTCTTAAAATGGCACCAGGGATTTTATTTGAGGATGTCTTTTAGCCCTTTTGACATTTTCCCTGGGCTTGTTAAGCAGGGAGGCTAAAATATAGCCAAGCTTCAGTACTCAAGAGCTTTAGCCAGTCAATGGGCAAGTTTTGGAGATTCCTCAAGTATGTCAGCCCATATATATTGAGCATCTTCCATTGTGCCAGGCACTGTGGTGAGTTTCAAAATAAAATGTGATCTTGCAAGGAGCTGACTTTAGGTGATACGCTCGTGTATTATCACTTGGCCAACAGGCTATACTATGTGCAGGGCTTTGTGCAAGGATTTAGGGCAGGGGATGAAAACAAAATACAGGAAACTCCTGAGAAGGTTTTAGGGTTTTGGTTGTTGTTGGTTTGGTTTACATGGTTGGGTTTTCCTCAGAGAAACAAAAGAAGTCTTTTCAGGGCCGGGCTTCTGTGGTTCTGGTCGCCAAGCATTTTCTTCTTCTCAGGGGATGCAGTGTGGATCCCACTCACATGTTCCCCTGCCTGGACCAGCTGGCAGAGAGAGGGCTCGTGTGCCAGGCAACAGGCTCCTGCCCTTCCAGATAGGCACTGGCCACCTAGGCAAGGGGCTTGGGTTGTACTTGGGGGACCCTTTTGACCAGACAGGAGAAGCAGGAGTTGGTAGGAGGGTGCGATTTCACACTGGCTTTGGCCTCAGGTTGCCCTACTCAGTGGTGCAAGGGAAAGTGGTAACATCCTCGGGAAGGACCACAGCAAGGTGTATGAGGCCAGATGGCACATGGCAACCCATGACACAAGAAATAGTTTCCTATTTAGTGGTGCCTAAAGCAGGAAAAATGTGGAGCCACTGGTTGGTTGCCTCCTGCACATTCTCTGGAGATGAAGTCTTTTCTCTATAATGGTAGTGTCTAAAAGAAGTGACCACAGAGGAAGCAGGAGAAATTTCTCAACATTTTCTTGCCTTATGAGGAAAATGCTCTGAAGCTCGGCATCTCAGTTAGCTACCTACCACATTGCCACATAGCAAGAGCTAACACTAGACAGATTTCTTCTCCCACTATACTCTAATACCCCAGAAAATTTCACATATGGGCACAGGACTTGCTTCTGTTAGCTCCATAGCATGGCCCAAAGAAAAGGCACTGGAGGAGTCACTGGAGTGTCTGATACCAAGCTGGCTCCCAAGCCTCACACCATATATATGACTTTGAGTTCCCTTAAGCTCAATTTTGTTATCACTAAACAGGGGATAATGATATCACCCACTCCATAATTCTTGTTAAGGAGTGAGTAAGGCTATTTTTACAAAAAGGACCTATCAGGGCCTGGAAACTAGTAGGTTTTCAATTGTTGGTTAAATCTGAATCAATCTCATTGATAAAGGTCCCTTTGGAAAAAACGAGAAAGCAGATTTAGAGTCAAGGTTTGGTTTCTGTATGTCACAAACCAGGAAGGAAATACTGTAAGTCAACAGGTATGCTCACACCCAGTCGCACGCACACACGTGTGCACACACATGCACACTCCACTGTCCTGTGCTTCTAGGCAAGCTCAGACTGATACCATCACCCCAAGAAATCACTTCCTAGCCAACAGAACAAATTTCAAAATGTCTTTTTCTTTCTCTCCTCTTTCTCCCTCTTCATACTCCTTTCCCACTATTCTTCCCCCAAGCACATTAAGAATCCAGCTGTCTCTGAAATCTGAGGCCTCTCCTTTTTACACAGAACCCCCTTGACTCTGGTCTCCCTGAGCTGAAATCCTCAAAGTTTTTCCTGCCTGGCAAGGGATCACCCGGGAAGACTCAATCCTTCTGGAAGTCGGAAAGACCCTTCTAGGAACCACTCAGCTCTGAAACAATCTCACCCTGTGTCAGGCGAGCTGGCCTGGAAATCAACTCTAATGGCTGCTTTCCAAATTCCATTAAAAAGTAAGTAAATTATAAGCAGAAGAAGATGGGGCCTCTATTTATAATCAAGGTTTGAGGATATGTTTAAGTTTCAACTTTGGGGTGAGATTTAGACCTCACGTTCATCTGTGCTCCATGAGGTGCATCTCTGAGGTCAAATGACTAAAGTCAAAATGACCAGCTTATTCAGTGGCTGAGAGATTGCAAACGGAGCCGATAGGTCACTCTGGAGGGCATTCTTAAACACTATATATATATATGTAACTATGTAGCTTACATGGTGTGACAGTGTGATTGTGAAAACCTTGTGGTTCACACTCCCTTTATCCAGTGTATGGACAGATGAGTAGAAAAATGGGGACAAAAACTAAATGAAAAATAGGGTGGGATGGGGAGGATGGAATACTTTGGGTGTTCTGTTTTACTTTTATTTTTATTCTTATTGTTCTTCTTTTTGGAGTATGGACAATGTTCAAAAATTGGTCGGGGTGATGAATGTACAACTATATGATGGCACTGTGAACAGCTGTGAACAGGTGATTGTACACTGTGGATGATTGTATCGGTATGTGAATATATCTCAATAAAATTGAATTTAAAATAATAAAAAAAGAGTGACTGGCTTATCTCCTCTGCTGAGACACAGAGAAGCCCCACACTCAAAAAATTTGAAAAACTGAATGCTGCTGCATTTGCATCATGGGAAGTATTATTACCTTGCTGTTGACACCATCACCAAGGTCTTAGGGCTGCAAATAGGATTCCAGCTCCCAGTGGCAAGCAGGATTTTCCTCCCTACATTTACAAACTGAAAAGTAGCAGAACTTTTTTTCTTTAACCCCCCAAACAACTTCATCAGGACTAAGTTTGAAATAAGAGCATTTTGTTCCCACAGGAATCCTTCCCAGGTTTTGAAATCATTCAAAGGCAGGATATCTAATACAATGCGCTACTGACCTTGAGGGGTCCTTACAGTACACAGGGATACTTTAGTCCTAACTTGATCCATGATCATTTATCATTATCTCCAATTCCACACATAACAGAAAACATATACTGCTAACAATATGCTTTCACCCTGCTGCAGCAGGGTCTCTTTCAAATAAGAGATGGAGATGCAAACCTATGCCGGACGATGGCCACAGACAGAGGTGCAGAAAAACTAAGGACAGACAGAGGACTGATGTCTCTGGCAGTATGCAGAAAATTCTAGGCAGAATCAGACATGGGATCTGGAGTCAGGAAAGAAGGTGCAATACTTTACCTCACTCTATCTTTTCTACCTCTTTGATTTGGTCCTTCCACTTCTCTCTCCATTAGAACTAAGATTCCTTTGACTCTGTAACATGATGGAAAGTGCGAGTGTGGAGAGAAAAAGGACAGGCATGACTTTCTTGAACAAAGCAAGAGGAAAGGACTCACTGGATCTCACAACCACCACTGCCACTACAGCTACTTTAATAACAAGATCATTTTGTGTAAATGTGCACGTGAACTATGCTAATATTTATATTGAATGAGATATGACAGAGCATATTTCTTGCTCCTACAAGGGACCTAGGAGAGGGGACGCCTAGGCAAGGGCTGGGCAGAGGGTGCTTGCACAAAAATGAAGGAAAAGGCAGATGTGCTGGTTTCTTCCACTATATCCCTCTCTGTAGTAAAAGAATCTTGATTTCTAGCTGAGTTCATGGTCACTGGGAAGAAAGACACTTTCCAGCTTCACTGACACTTAGATGTGGTCATGTCTCATGTGACAAAATTCTGGTCACTGATAGTGAAAATGGTTTTTAACCCTGCTAGGAAGTGTCCTTAGAAAAAGGAAATGCTCTTCTTATCCCTCTCTCCTTTCTTCCTGCTGGCCAGAATAGGAATATAATGGCTGGAGCTCTGGCAGCCACCTTGGACCATTAGCTAAAATAGGGAAAGGAAGCCACAGTGAGGAGAAAAACCCAGTAGAAAGAGCCTGGGTTCCGACATGGTGGAGAACAGCCTGGATGGTTGCCTTAGACTACATGAAAGTAAGAGAGAAATAAACTTGTACTGTGTTTAATCCAAGTTAATTTGGGATTTGCTGTGATTTTGTTTTGTATTTGGTGGGTTTCTTTTTTTATTTTTCTTTATTTTCTTTATTTTGTTTTTTATTTTATTTTGTTTGTTTTTGGCAGCTTAACCAATCCAAGCCAATAAAGCTGTTATAAAGGAAATCTAGAAGGCAGAGTGATTTCATGTTGGTTTGAAGTGTTCCAGAGGAAATTAGAAAGAGGCAGATTTAATTATGAGAGGCAAGCCAGAGAAAAAACCTGCGTGGTCACCAGGGAGAACGTCTCCTGACAAAAAAAGAGAGTTTAGAACAGATAGAATGAGGCTTGGTCATTAGAGGGACTTGCCTTGGGTATGAGTTTGAGTTATTAGCCAGAGGGGAGAGAAGGTCCAAGAAGTGTGGGGTGAGGGGCCAGAGGAAGGAGTCCCCACCTGCTCGGGGAGTAGGGTGGCTTTGAGGTGTTCAGCTTAGATGGAGAATACGGGTGGGGGCTGGGGGTGACAGGTTGCCTGTATCTGGAAACTAGCCAAGAGTACTCCACTACCCTTGTGATTACGGGGGTTAAAGGAAGATTCTATCTTGACCAGGGAAAGCTAAGGTAGACCAAATTGTAAACCTGGAGGCAAACCTAAGAGCTAGAGCAATGTGTGTGACTAAGTTCTAACAAGTTACCTGGGGATGCATACCTGTAACTGGCCTACATATATATAGCTTGCACCAAGAGATTTCCACACACAATAGTAAAATCATGCTTGTACCTTAACCTGACTTTTGAGTGTGTCAGGTGCAGAGAACTACAAGTGGAGCACAGGAGAAGGGAAAGAGAAAAACTGTGATCCCTAATGCACTCAACTGAGAGAAGAAATCACCTCCTCTCACTTTGGTGGCAGCAGGAATTCACCAGCTGAAGGACACTGAGTCTGTTTATGGGTGCCCCAGGTCCATTTCAAAACACATGCCAGTTAGCTTTCCTTGTTCTGTAACCACATACAACACCTGTGACCCCAGACAGCCATCTCACAATGCACACAAGGTCAGACAGGGTCCTTCAGGGAGAGTATGTGGCTGATTCATCACCACTCATTACAAAAGCTACCCCAAGCACAGGTCTCACTGCCAATGAGTCACTTGTGCCCTCCTCTTGCACAAGGAACAGTGTAATACACCGGCAAATGGGCTGCATGAGAAGAGGGAGGTTTAGTAGCCCCTGAAAGCACCAAGCCTTTTAGTGACAGGGAAGATGGGATGGCAGAACCGGATGCTAACTGTGCCTAGATTCCCATTCTGGGCAGGTGGTGCTAAATGAGAAATCCTAAGCCAAGAGTGGAAAGGGAAGTGAGGGGAGATTGTGAGCTCCAGATTGCAAAACTTGCCTTCAGTCTTCAACAGCCCCATCTCTGGACAAAAGAGAAACAACTTCTCATGGAGACCAAAAAAGCTCTTGGCTTGACATCTTAAGGGAAGCGTGGCATTTCTGCTTTGGGGAAGTCTATGGAGTCCTCACTGCCTGTCTCTCTCATCGCAACTCATTAGGGAATAAGCCCTAAAATGCTGCTCTATCTCCTGGGCTGTCCTCATGGGGCCTCTTCTTCTTCTCGCAACTGAGTCCAAGTGGCTGAAATCTTGTACCAACCAACACCTGGCCGTCAAAAGGGTTATCTTTTCTTGAACATGAGCACAAGTATTCAAACTCCATGTAGAGCAGGGCTTCTCAAATGCCGATTCAAGTTTCCAGGAGGACATTTTAAAGGAGAAGTAGATTTCAAGTCAATGATTGCAACTTATCGAAAATAATGTGCTACTTAGCATCTGCAGCAAACATCCTGGCAGGCAGCGAGGGGAAGCAGCACTGAAGCAGATGGGAGCGATTAGGCTCTGATTTTCAGACGGGCTTTTTTTGTCGTCGTCATTGCCTCCACTCGCTTTCACATACTGGAGAAATCGAGACCATGGGGAGAGAAGGGTTTTCTGGCCCATTCCTTCTTTCCTGCACTAGAGAGGGAGCCCACCCCCCACCAGCACTCTCACACCAGAGGCCCCCTCCCCCGTGGGGAAGGTACAGTGGTCATCATGAGCTTCATCATCAAAAAGCATTTAACACCATAAGGCGCTAGCTAAATACATCAAGGGTTGACAGAGAGACGGATGAGGGGCTATCTTAATTTTCCTTTAAAGATCTGCCTCCCTGAGGCTGGGTCTTATTTGCTATGTTTCTTACTGTATTTATCTGAGAAGGTGTCTTGTTTTCTCTTTTGCTGAGTGAGCCAACATCTCTCCCATCCACGTAATATCTGCTTTCAAGCTTCGGTAGAGCACAAGTCTCCCTCACTATTCCGCCAGCCAGATGTCAGCATGGACCTTTTCCCAGGCACCTCGTGAGGGAACGTGCCTGAGATGCACACTCCAGCCTCATGGAGGCACCCCCAGCAAGGCACCTGCAGTCCGAAAAGGACACCCCAGCTGTCCCCACTTCAGCAAAGTACTTTGCATGGACTCATGCTTTCTGGGGAAACAGGCAGTCATCTCAGAGGCCAAATCTGTTTTTCTCCTTTGGTGCTGCCTGTTTCTAGCCCACTCTGCTCCACTCTGCCAGAGTGGTCATGTCCACTTATGTTTAGTGACAGCCTTTCAACTCAGTTTAAGTAAAAATCTCTCAGCCTGCACAAGGTGGTACCAGCCTGCACAATTTCACCCACACTGCCACCGTGACAAGGGTCCAGGCTGGTCTCTTGGTCAACCATTCATTCATCAAATGTGGACTGAGGATCTACTCTCTGCCATGTCCTAGACTTACACTAGGAAAACTTGACCAGGAAGAAGATATATTTGCAGAATCATGGGAAAGAGAAGCATCAGTGAATGAAACAAAGTGAAAGTGAGAGAACAGACGAGACAATGTGGTATGGGAGAACCAAGGAAAACCAAGGAAGCGATGTTTTTTTATGTTGGAATCAAACTACAAAGCAATTTGTCTAAAAATTAGCACATTTTCCTTTATTCTCCAAAGAACATTATGGGCTACTCTTAGTCCCTTCATTCAGATGACCAAACTGCACCAACAGCCCAAGGTCCCATGGCTAGTTTAATGGGGTTGACTAGTTCGGGGTGTCCCTACGATACAGCTGTCTCCAATAGTAGCAAGGCTGGTAGCAAGCCTGGGCCAGGGCCCTGAAGACATCACAAGGCTGAACCCAGATGTTAGGGCCTGAATCAGTTTTCACAGATTGGAGGTCAATGTGAACTTTCTTGCTGCCTTGTGCAGAATTTCAATTCTCTGCTCTCCTGAACCAGCCTAAACCAAGAAAAACTACTAGCAACACACATGCAGATTTCCCACCTTCTATGCCCTCTCACCTATTCTGTCTAAAAGTAAGCTGGAAAGTCAAAGAATTGTTTATACACCAAACCATGAAAAATTACAGTTGTGTAAACATATTTTTTTTTAAAGCTGAGTTTTACTTCACTTTTTGTGATAAGCGATGGAGGAGTGGAATTAAAGGCATTCTGCTGTGGCTCTGTTTGTTAACGAAAGGCATTGGGTGGCTGGGAGAAGATCATGAAGTTGAGGGTTCACAAGCATTCCTTGAGTGCTTACTCTGTGTCAGGCAGGTCCTGGGGACACAGAAATAAAAGACAAAGTGTCTACCCTAGAGGAATTGATGATTTCATGGAGAAAAGTGGACAAATAAAGAGATTATAAAATAAAGAGATCCAGTCCCAGGGTCTGTTTGCAATTTCAAACCAGAACTACGGAACCACCCCCTCTTCCTTCATATACTTCCAAAGCGATCCTAAAGCTTTCAGAGAAAGAGTGAGAAGAAAGGTGCTTTGAAATTCTCCAGTGAAAGAAACACCTAGCCCTTGTATCAAGATTGTTGACACACGTGTTTGTTTATATACATGCATATTTCTAGAAATATATAGAAAAAGTAGAAAAAAGATTTATAAAATTGTCTTGGTTTATTCTTCTCATCTTCACAAATTATGTCGAACAGGTGCCAGTACACAACAACATTAGTAAATAAGCTAATAAGGTTCTGTAAACTGATGTGAATTGTGTTTGCTTGGTTTTATTTCCTCTTCTGGAGAGACCTAGAGATGTCTACTGTAGGAAAATAGTCAAACAACACCCCTGGTCTTAAAACTCGCATGGCAGCTACATGCTGGAGATCAGAAGTTATCCAGCTTTTAAGTGGCAGGGCTATAAAGAATTATGAACAGAATAAAAACCAGGAGGCTTTCTTAATTCCTGTCTCCCCTATGGCTACTAGTGCAGTCCTGAGATTCATAGGACCCTAGACTCTCAAAACTATTGGCATGTGCTAATGTCCCATGAGAAACTGTCCAGATTCTCTGGGATGAAGCTTTACCATTCATCTCGACTCTAAAATCTCCTGAGTTTATTTCAAAGATGCTATGGTGAATTTCAAGGTGTGGTTTCTCCACACTATTTTTTTTTTTTTTTTTTTATAGCCAAGCATTTACTCAGTTCACGTGTAGAAGAAAAATGGCTCCATGGTTTGTCCCTCCATCCTTGGAATGAGAGCATTCTCTCTCCCTTTCTCTTCCTCTCTCTCTCACACACAGAGAACACACAAATGTACAACCACGGATCGAGAGGAGGCATCCAGTCTTAAATTTTAGTCGAGCTTTAGGAGTTCAAGCCCTATATACAATTACAGGTAATACTAAGCTCATAATTTCATAACCCCTTAAAATTAAAGAAGGGAAAGTTAATCATTCCAAGTCAAACGAGCCTTTTCATTGACCAAATTAGTCTTAAAACTTTGCAGTCACTCTCCAAAGCTCTGTTTCACTATTTAGTACTGTCTGTATGGGTCCTTCTGGATTTTTCCTAGGATGGCATAGACTAATTTAAATTCAGGAGGAGAAGAAATCCCCCTGGGGGTACAATTCACCCATTTCGAGAATATGCTGATCTTTAGGAACACCAATTTCTATGAAGAGAGTGTAAGGGGGAAAAAAAGAGGACTAATATGAGGGGATAAGGAGTATGGGAGGATTAGGGTTTTCTTTTTTATTTTTATTTCTTTTCTGGAGATTTCTATGATGTGTGAATATATCTCAATAAAATTGCATTTAAAAAAATAAAAGAGGGCCAAGAAAGGCAAGTGGGAAAAGTAACGGCAGAAGAAAAAAAAAAAAAAGAGGGAGATAAAGTAACCCTCAAGATGCCTGTGGATCAAGAGGCATTACCTGGATCAGATGTCCCAGCCGTGAGGACGTAAACACAGTGGCCCTCCTTCCACATCACATGCCCCAGTGGCCTCCTAACACTCCATGTGGCTTCTCAGGGTTTCTGCCCAGCATTTGCTCTCCATGCCCTTTACACCTAACGTGCACCCTTTCCCTGGGGATGGGGCTTCTCTGCTTCATAAAAGGAAAGACAGGGAAGGTAGGTGAAACAACATTCCCCTGCAGTGAGCTGTGACATATGCCTAACAACTTACACTGTGCATTCACTCTAGGGTAGACCTCCTCTTTACTGAAATACATCAGTTAGTTTATTCTGGAGGAAAGTGGACAAATAAAGAGATCATTATAGTACAGTGATGTGCAAAAACAGTCTTCTGCTTGTGATATTATCACAATGAAATGTGTTGACATTCATCCATATTTCCTTACTCCAAAGTAGGCCTCCCCATACTCAAATACACAAACAGACCCCAACATACGCTCATGCTGAGGCTGATGAAGGCCAGGTGCTTGTATTTACCTGTAACTATTTCAGCGCTCACCTCACCCTCCCACCCTTAAACCCGTAAGACTTAAAGCACTTGAGGGCCATTATTAAGCAGAACCTCGGCTCTCCATCTGGGGAGGATCTCTGCCACCCTTTCGGTGAAGAGCTGCTTTCAGTGAAGAGCTGCTTTCAGTGCAAGGGGTGGGAATCCCGAGAATGCAGCCAGCATCAATCATGCCAGCCTCACTTCACAGACGACGGTAACACAGGCACTTCCTGCTCCACGAAGAGTGAGGGATTTGTAGACTGGACCCAAGCCACAAGCTGCAAACCAGACGAGAGGGGGGCTGGCAGGGAGAGATGAAGGTGGTTTCAAAGGCTTCTGTGGCTTTGAAGAAAACATCTCGGAGTGAGAGAAAGCTTTCTAATGGTCTCTGTGGGCACCTTCACCCTGTGGTCACGCCCACTGGAGTCTGTGGCTGTGGGTTTCACCACACACTCAACTTTGTGCCACCATATTCCTCCCTGACTTAGCCCTCAAGATGACATATCTCTCAGCTCACCCTACAAGCCTAATCAAGAGTGTCTAGGGCAGTGGGTCCCGGGGGGCAAAAGTCTCAGACCCCCAAAATCTTATCTGGTTCCCTCCCTTATGGAGGAGACAAGTAAATATTTGGCCACTTTCAAAAAGGTTGAGAGGGAAGCAGCTGTAATCAAGACTCCACTTCTCACCCCTCCCAGATCCGAGTTGGAGTTTGATACCTGTGACCCCTTAGCAAGCTGACTCAATGTAGTGAAGCACAGAGCCAACCGGCAATAATTCCACATATAAATAACTCTTGCCAGGCATGAAGCACACGCCAGACAGTAATCAGCTTATCTAATAGAACAGGCCTCTTTTCCTAACCCGGAGGAGGATTAGCAGGCTTGAATTACAGCCGTGAAGTGTAATCAAGCCCTGATCTACACTGGCAAAGGATACTGTATAGTCCTGCTGGGCCCCTGGTTCTTGGCACAATGTGTTATACCTACAGGGGACTAACAGGAAATGCTAGCAATGGTAATTACACTGGGAGGTATCAGTTGAGAAATGGGGAAAGCAAGTATTATGGGAGGAAAATTAGATTACAGATGATGCCTACATCCTCAGCTCCTTCAAATCTTTGAAAAGTCTTGAAGTTACAAAATTCTAACAGATTTTCTGGTCATTAAAAATATAATATCCCCTAAACCATAATGAAGGGTAAAATCCTTCCTGGCTTGGCCCCAGAGGCATCTTTAGCATTGTCTACAGCACATAGCCCACAGTCTTTTTTTTTTTTTTTTATCTTCATTTTATTGAGATATATTCACATACCACGCAGTCATACAAAACAAATCGCACTTTCGATTGTTCACAGTACCATTACATAGTTGTACATTCATCACCTAAATCAATCCCTGACACCTTCATTAGCACACACACAAAAATAACAAGAATAATAATTAGAGTGAAAAACAGCAATTGAAGTAGAAAAGAACACTGGGTACCTTTGTCTGTTTGTTTCCTTCCCCTATTTTTCTACTCATCCATCCATAAACTAGACAAAGTGAAGTGTGGTCCTTATGGCTTTCCCAATCCCATTGTCACCCCTCATAAGCTACATTTTTATACAACTGTCTTCAAGATTCATGGGTTCTGGGTTGTAGTTTGATAGTTTCAGGTATCCACCACCAGCTACCCCAATTCTTTAGAACCTAAAAAGGGTTGTCTAAAGTGTGCATAAGAGTGCCCACCAGAGTGACCTCTCGGCTCCTTTTGGAATCTCTCAGCTACTGAAGCTTATTTCATTTCCTTTCACATCCCCCTTTTGGTCAAGAAGATGTTCTCCGTCCCACGATGCCAGGTCTACATTCCTCCCCGGGAGTCATATTCCATGTTGCCAGGGAGATTCACTCCCCTGGGTGTCTGATCCCACGTAGGGGGGAGGGCAGTGATTTCACCTTTCAAGTTGGCTTAGCTAGAGAGAGAGGGCCACATCTGAGCAACAAAGAGGCATTCGGGAGGAGGCCCTTAGGCACAATTATAGGGAGGCCTAGCCTCTCCTTTGCAGCAACCGTCTTCCCAAGGGTAAAACCTATGGTAGAGACAGCCCACAGTCTTTAAACATGGTGTTATGTGAAGGTTGGTGATGTGAAACTTCGGCAGACAGAGGCAGAGATGATCTGGAAGTCAAAAAGGAATTTGTTCTGGGCCTCAGAAGTTCAAGTACATAGATTCAGGCAGCCCATCCTCACCTTGAAGATGCCAACACCAATGCAAACCAGAGAGTATTTGCTTTTTCTATCTCCCAGAATGGACACCTCTCATCTCACTTGAGAGTCCAGCATTTAATGATATGCCTGCAAAAAGGTCTTTCTTTCCTTAGCAAATTCCATGACTTGACTTTATTTTGAAGCTTCCCAAAGTATCCTGTACCTGGCTTTTAAAAAAGGAAAAGATTTACTGTAAGTTTATTTTCTCTTGCTCTGTCCTTTGTGAAGAACTTTTCTGAACATCCTCTTTCTACCACCCCTGTACAGAAAATGCGACAACTCCTTAGCCTCCTCTTCCAAAGATTAAATATCATAGCCCCTTTGAAATTCCTCATTTGTCTTGCCATCTATCCTTTTCTCCTATTCGTATGTCTTAAAGATCAAAGAATCCAAAGTGGATAAATAATTTTAGTAAATTGCCTCCACTAACAAGAGGAATAGTAGAAAAACAACTTCCTACCCTTCCTAAGTTCTGGACCTTAGTATAATGCAGATCCATTGCATTATACTGCAAATATGCTACTCACTGACACTGGCACCCAGGCTTCCCTCCACCATGCTTGCTTCTCTTCAGTGACTTCTCACCTCAACTAATTCTTTCCAATACTTCCCTTTTGATATCTCCCCAACAACTTTTTCCAATTCAATTAGCTGGTATCTTGTGGGTGGCATCCTGAATCCCCTCTTGATCCATGGGTGAGTCAAGAGTCCTAGCCTGAAAGGTAGCTCAGGGATTCTCAAAGGATGTGCCATGGCCCCCTTGTCCTACCAGTCCCACCCTGGTCCTATCTTATCCTTCCAGACACATACCCCCAAAAGCACTCCACACACTAATCACAGCGTGGAAACCCTACACCTGTGATCTCTAACTCCACGGCCTTTCACAGGAAATTCTGAGGCCAAAACTGTCAGACTCTTAAACATGCATAAAACTGTTTACAAGGATTGAATACACTACCATATATTTCCTACTACACAGGGAGGAGACACAGTGTGACAGCTGTGTCTAAGTGGAATGCTGAGCTGAGCAGGTCACTCAATCCAGTCTATCAGGGTACAACCCCCAAGAGTAGAAAGTAAGAAACAGCACCATATCAAGAACGATTGTGTGGATATTGGCTATATTCAAGCGCTGGATCAGAGAAGAAAACAGTTCTCCTTCAGTGAGAGACGTGAGTCTGAAGATCCTTGAAAAGAGCTTTAAATTCATTCAAAGGTGCAACCAAAATAATTCTAATAAGCAAAACCGTGCTGCCACCAGAAAGAGTCTGAGAGCCACTACTCTTAGTGGGATAGAACCACAATACTCAAAAAGGAGCCACGATCCATCTTGGCTATGAGTTAAGCCGATCTGACCTGACATTGGTATTCAGAGCCACGGAATGGGTCAGGGTGGAGCCCAGAACTGGATGTGGTTATACCTGAGAAATCAGACACCCCAGATGAGCTCCTTCTTTCTGCATCTGAGTCATCAGGCACCTCCCCACTCCTGACAGGTCTGACCACTTATCATGAGTGAGGAGCGCACTCAGGTGTTACTTAAATATTAAGTACTGCCAGCTCTGCTCAGACTCCCAGCCAGGCCTGGAGCTCATCACGGGAGCCCATCCAGCTAGCCCTTCAAACCTCAAGCCGATATCTCCATCCAAAAAAGTGTTCATGGCTGCAATATTCCACCACCACACCATCTTTCTTGGGGTGAAGTGCTGTTCTGGGGCCACACTCTAAACCATGAATCTTGTTCCTATTATCGTTTTCCAGATGTTATGTGATCCAGGTAACAAGTTACTCCACACCCAAGTGAGTTAGCACTATCCGTAAAATGGGCCACTGCATTTCCCTTCTGGGCCTGTTGTGGCTTCTATAAACACGCTCCCTGCAAAGCCCTCTCAAATTTATTTTCTTAGCTGACATCTTATATAGCCCCATCAAACAAACACACTTTTAGAGTGGCTTGTCAGGGTGGGTAAATGGTGTTGCATCTTTGGCTAGGATGTAAAATGTCTGAAAGGTTTTTAAACCATATGATCTTTTAAATATCAACTTCTAAGAAAAATAGCATTGCTGAACTCCAAGATCCAATGGCAAAGAATTTTGCTATAGTAAACCTGTTGTGAGTTATACACTGTGGTGGAACACATTGTGTAATTACAAGGTGTTCCTGCTATACAACTCTTCTTCGAGTTTCCTATCTGTATCGAAAATGGATTTTGTAGCAGATCTTCAGATAAGGTGCTTTCCTGAGAATGGATGATCAGACACAAGGACTGCTTGCCTTCTTGGGACCAGTGGGGGGGGTAGGATTTCTCTTCTTGGGGTATGGCCCAAACTTGAATTCAGCTCTACCTTCTCTTACAAAGAGCTCAGGTTTCCACATTCCATTCTCCTTCCCTCATATCTGCCCAGCCCCCCTTCCAGCCTGGAGGCCCAATCTCATCTCAGGCAGACAGGTCTGGCCGGGGGGCAGATGGGTAATTTTTCCTTTCAGCTTTAATGGCTGCTATTAACAATAAGTTGCCCTGCCCTACTAATGGCTCAACTTTCAGCTTTTTCTCTGATTGCCTATGAGTAACACTGTGTCACATGAGCTGTGTTTAGCAGAGGTGTAATAAATGCCAAAGAAGAAATATTACCCAAAATAAAAAATAGTTTGTCCTGGTGTGGCCAAGATCTCATGACTCACAGTGTTCATTTCAGTTTCTAGCGCAATTTCAATTTGCATTCTTTTTTTTTTTTTTAAGGGTCTTGGGGGGCTTTAAAAAAGCTGTTTAAGAGAAAAGACAGCAAGACTGCTGTAGCAATTGTCAAGTACAGGGTGTTCTGAATTCCAGACAAACAAATGCAGCATGTAGACCACAGGCAGACTGACAACATGGGGACCCTCTGAGCAAAGGGGACAGAGGCAGGGGAAAAGCAGCCTGTCCTCCTTGTTGTGGTTCAGGATGCTGAGTCTGGGTACCATGAGACAGAGATGGAGAAAGGAAGGCTGAACCCCACCCCCATCCCCCCAACACACACACACACACACACACACACACACACACACACACACACACCCTTGGGGCAAGAAAGATATCAAGTTCTCATTTAGTTGCAAGAAAGCTCCACTCTCCTTTTGATAATAAAAAATACTTCTATGTTTCCCAAATAGTAGCTGGTAGGAGCTGTTCCAATCCCAGAGAAAAAAAGTAATAAATACTGAAATCCCCTGGCAGTGTTCCCTGGTTGAAAATGTGGGCAGGAACTATTCCAAATCCTAAAGGTTTTCAGGGAGAAGAAAGACAGTGGTATAGGGAGTGGGGAGGAGGCCTCCCAGGAGGGTCTGGAGTGAAAGACGGCATCTTAGGGCAACAGAATCAGAAGGCGCCGGCATTCTTCTTTTAAATTAAAAAAAAATTTTTTTATTAAAGAAGTTGTAGGTTCAGAGAAAAAGCATGCATGAAATACAGAGCTCCTGTAACCACCTGATTATTTTAATTCATTTTACTGAAAAGAATTGGCCAAACATAGCAAAGCAGCAGTGTTTTGAAAGAATGAATGAATGAATGAGTGAGTGAGTGCTGCTTCTATTGGCCTATACCTCTATTTCAGAGGTCATACCCTGTCTTGCTTTCTCTTTCCACAGCTCCCATACCTACGCAATTAACAAAACTTTAACTGCACATCTGAGCAAGGAGACTAGGGGCATCAAAAGACATGGTAGTGCCAAACTTGGCTTCTAAAATGCACTTTGCTCAAGGAAATTCTGAGTCACCAGCGAGACAGTTAAAGATGGTGTTTTAGTTTGCTTGGCTGCCAAAAGCAGATACCATGAAATGGGTCGGCTTTCAACAATGGGAGTTGATTCGCTTTTAGTTTGAGGCTGTGAGAATGTCCAAATCAAGGTATCATCAAGGCTATGCTTTCTTCCTGGAGACCAGCTGCTGGTGATCCTTGGCTCCTCTGCCACATGGCAAGGCACATGGTGGTGTCTGCTGGTCTCTCCCTTCTCTTCTGGGTTTCGTTGCTCTCAGCTTCTTGCTTCTGTGGCTTTCTCTCTTCCTCTGAATTTCCTTCTCTTATAAAGGACTGCAGTAAGAGGATTAAGACCCACCCTAAATGAGGTGGGTCACATCTTAAGATCCTACTCACTAAAAGATACTACTTACAATGGGCCAAACCCCACAGGAATGGATTAACTTTAAGAAAATACTTTTTTGGGGTACATATAGCTTCAAACCATCATAGATCGTGACAGTGTTCAAAAGTTACAGCAGACAGAAGAGATGGGCAAGTAGGATAATTGCCTAAGGACATCCTAGAGGAGAATGTCCTTAAGGTGAAAATGGTAGACCCACCTAGATGCAGAATGGCCTCAGGCCATCATGTCAGGGCATTGGAGCAATGCTGTGTGGCAGAAAAAGGGAAGAGTCTGGCTGTAATGTGCTGTGGCTGAGAAGGGAAATAACAACCGGACAGTGAGGCTGGGGCGGTTGGAGCACAGATGGTTACGTTGAGTGATCCTGGAGACTTCACCATAAGGAGGTGGCCCAGCAGAAAGAGGACTGGTTTTCAAGGGAGACCAAGATCAATATCCTTGGTGTGCTACTCCTGATCTTTGTGATCTTGGGCTAGTCACTTTATCTATTAAATGCAGAGATGGGACTCAGAGTGTTCCTAAGAACATTTTTTTTTTCAAGATCTTGGTTACTAAGGCATTTCTCTGGTAAACAAGCCATTCTCTAAAGAAGAGCTAGTCAGACCCTCTGAGCAGCAATTCTGACTCCTTTTCTTCTATAGTGCTTTAAACCCTACCAAAGGGCATTCAGCTTATCCTATCTGATCCTCACAAGAATCTTCAGAAGTGGATCGTGGATATCCATTATTTAGACAAGGAAACTAGCTCAGAGAGGCTGAAACCAGACCCCAATTGTACTGAGTACTCAAGTCCATGCTCTTTGCACACTCCTGGGCTTACATCCTGGTATTGAGAGAAGCATGGCAGTGGGGTATGTGGAAGTATGTGTTGGTCTCAAGCCAGTTACCATTTTGTGACTGGAAGAGGGAGTAAAAAGATGGGAAGGCAGAGTAGGTGCACGGAAGCCAAGGGAAAGTGTGGTGATATGCATGGGCATGGACCTTTTTATAGACTGAAGGAAGTAGGGCAAGAAGGTAGCAACTGGACCCAAATCCCTTTCAGTAATATAGCATGTCATCACTTACAAAACAGTTACTCATAAACTATTTCATTTGGTTCCACTGTAATAAAAATTGGCTCGACATCCACATTTGGCATATGTTGCCTAGACTGCCAACTCAAACTCTAGCTTCTTGGTTATGAGGATATTGTTTGCATTTGTATAGCACACACAACATCTCCTCTGGTCCTTATGATAACTCCAGAAGGGGACTAGTTTTATTGGGCTCATTTAATGAACAACAAGATGGGGCTCCTCTACTTGAAGAACAGAGAAGAGTGTAACCCAGTTGTCTTAATTAGGGGCTTGGAGCTTTTCTTTTGAGCCATATACTTCTTTTGCTTCACATTTTACCCCTCAGGACCTGAGTCAAAGATGGAGCTGCTTTTGACTTCAAAGGGAATGTGCCTTCTTCTGTATGAGCCAGAAAGTGAAAGAAACCCCGAGTATAGATCCATATTTTGGAGACAGTCTCATTTAACCTCTGTGAGTCTCCTAAGTTCTTCATGATCACCTCAAAACCTTACACCAGCAAATTCAATTTATTTGTATGGGAGGCAAACCACATGTGCAAGTTCAGGCAATGGATCTGAAGTTTAAATCAATTGAGAATGGATTTATTAATGGAAGGATTCTTATTTCATGCAAATAGATTACCAATACTTAGGATCTGAGGTGGAGAGGTAAAACAGAGTAGAGTGAGCAGACTGTGGCAAGAAAGTCAAGTTTCTCTTCTGGGAGCATTGATATGCTTCTTTCTTGATAGTTTTTATTTTCCCTTCTACAGTCAGCATAAGGCAAGTCTTCTTGCTGGCTGGAGCCATTTTATTGGGGACCAAAGAGTTTTGCACAATGGAAAGGCTACGCAACCTATAAATCTAAGTCACACTGCAGAAACACATAGGGAGAAGCAAAGGGAAAATCAAAGTTATAAAGCAGTACCCTGACTTCAGAGGGACCCAGAGAATGTTAACAACAGAGTCACCCCCCTCCTGATGATGGGCTAGAATATGCTGCAAGGCCCGTTCCCCTTTTGTGTTGCTGGCTTCCCATGTTGGAATTTAGAATGGGGGTGGGCAGTCTGGTGAATGGGGAGAACACAGGCTTTGGAGTTAGAATTCAAGTCCTATCTCCATCATCTATTAGTACAATAACATTTCTGAGCTTGTTTTCTCAGCTGTAAAACAAAGTTGGCATTAATTGCTATTTATGGTTTTGGTGGACTCCTGGTACATGGCTGAAGTGAAGTATTAGATTTCTTTCTCCCTCTCAATGTCCCTTTTGATAGTATGGTTCAAAAGAGTGCTAGATTCTGGCTTAGCGCCCCACCCATGAGAAAAAATTTCTTTGTTAAATGGGCATTCTATCTCAGATGTGGGAGTCGGTGGGGGGGGGGACCATAAGGAAAAAGACCAAAAAAAAAGAAAAAAAAGAAACACTGCCCCCCTTCCAAAGATGTTGAGTTAACCACAATTCAGTTTCTACAACAAGAGTCCTTCATTTGAAATCTTGTTCTATTTAAATACTCTGTGGTTTTAGCTGCAATTTCATGTTTTGCTTAATTGCCCAGGGTGGCAGATATGATTTTTGTGTAGTTTCTATCCCATCTGTTTTTCTATGCCCGAAACATACTTAGAAGGTGCTGGGGCTTCTCTACAAGGATGGGACTTATCTATGCTTATAATAATAAACTTACAAACTTGAAAATGAACTAAATATGAGTTGGCAGTGAATAGAGAAGGCCCATGTTTTAGTGTTTGTGCTGCCTCCCACTTCTCCATTCTCCCCTTTGCTCCAAATCAGAATTCTTAGGGAATGACTAATGGAGAGATATCTTTCCTTATGCAACAGAGAGTTAACATGTCCCTGGTACTCGGGAGCATCTACACAGACAGGCAGGCACAGGAAACGGCCTCTAACTCACACCGAGTCCCCTGACCCCTTCTGCCTCACAAACATATGCATCCCCCACACCCACCCACCCCCCTCTGTCTAGGGAGGCCAGGATAAAGCTTCTAAGCTAAAAGAAATGCACTGCTTCATTCTGTACCAAACCTCCAAACAGCACTGGCATTATGGGAGTGAGACCTGTGCCATCACACCAGGCCCCATGCTCGGAAGGACCCTACATTTGGTTTAATACTCTGTGTCGCCTCCTGAAATTAATAATTTTTGACCAAGAGCTCTGCATTTTCATTTTGCACTGGGCCCCACCAATCATATAGCTGGTCAGGCCTCAGAACGTATTTTCTTATTAAAAGCTCTCTTGTAAAATAGTGAACAGAAGTAGCTGACATAGAACAAGCACTCTTCCACGTGAGGCATGTTCTATTTTATGATAGGCATTTATGTTTGGAACTGGGATGCTAGCTTTAGAACTCTTCCAGAAAATGGGTTCCAGGCTACAAAAACAAGGAAAAATAAATAGAAAGAAAGAAAGAAAATTTTGGAATACAACTCACTCATAAACTGGCACCTGTTTATAGGGAATATCAAAGTCTAGAGAAAGCCCTTACTTTTTATCCAAACTTGAATTCTGAAAATTTAGTCTAAGTCCAATTATGTGCTTCTTTCTAGCTGTGTGACCACAAGCAAGTGTGTCGCTGCTTCTCTCTCAGCCCCAGTGTCCTCCATTCATTTCCTCGACAGCCATTTGCAGAGAACAGTGTGAGCCAGCTATGGGGCTTGGTCGGTGTTCATCTGCAAAATGCAGTGATCACAATAATAGCAAATCCTGCACCTCAAAAAGGGTGACCGTCAGGGTAAAATGAGGTAGGGAAATACATGTGCTTGGGAAACTGAAAAGTGCCAGGCAGATGTGATTATTCTTACATCTGCAAATGGCGATACTCTATGTTTTTACAGTCAGTCCTTCATCCAGCTGTTCCACTAAAGCCTTCCCTTCATCCCTCCAGTCACATTAAAACTTTCCTTCTAGGCTCAGTGCAACTCAGCACATACTAATCTCCCTCACTCTGCCTCTGGATCTCTTATTTGAATGATATCACACAGTTACTTAATCTCTGTTGACACCCCACAAATCATGTATTTAAAATGGTCACGGCTATCTGTTGTTCCATGTACCATTTTCTCATCATCAACTGGGAGCTACCCTAGGGCACAGACTGTATTTTACCCTTCTTTTGTACCCCCAGAGCATCTGGAACTTTGCCAGGGGCATAACAGGGGTTCATAAATAGTTTTTTAATTTATTCAAGCAAGGTAAGCAGGGTTAGTGAGTACAGCACATAAAACCACCAGGTATGATTTCACATAACAGTATTTTCAGGGGCATTTCATGCCCTGCCAGAATGAGTGTATCTGACTCACAATGACAGGAGTTCAACCTTGTGGGAGGCTGCATGTCATACTGGAAAGGGGATGGTTTTATAATCAGACAGACCTAAGTTGAATCCTGACTCCTCTGCCTCTCCTCGACTGTCTGACTACAGGCAGATTGGTTAACTTCGCTAAGCCCCAGTTTGTTTCCTCACCTGTAAACTGGGGAGATTCACATTTATTTCACAGGACAGCCACCAGGTTTAAATGAGTTAATGTGTTAAAGTCGTTAGAATGGCGCTTGCTTGGCACATGGAAGGCATCCAATAAATGTTAGCACCCTTCTCTTCTACTTTCACTAGGTAAAATTCATTTTGAAGTTATGATTCCAATAGCTGTTTGTTTCCTCCTCCCCTAAATCTGGCAGCAGAAGAGAACCATTACCAAAAGCCAATCATGTTCATAGATGAAGTCGACTTCCCCCTTACTGATCCAAGTTTCCAAAACAAATCAGAGCAAAATTATCCTGTTTTCCTCTATTGGAAAAGGGCATTTTATGCTCATTCCATTGCACACACACATACACACATATATATATGTACACACTTGCATGTATAGCACATCTGAGGAACAATTTTGAAAGATAACACTTAATCTGGCTGGACAGTGACAAAATCATGGAAAAAATAAGGTCAGGGTGGGTGCATGTTTTGATACTGCCTGCCACTTCTTGTCAGGACATTGCATCTGTTCCGAAAGCTGAGGGTTAAATCAATATCCACTCTTGACCCTATACTTGGTCACTGGTAGAAGCAAACAAGCTGGAAGGGCCAGGGTGGGGGAACAATATTTTAATTTGTAACCATACGGATACCTGTTCTCCAGGGCTGGAAAATCCCTTCCCAAATGAAGAAGACAAGTTCACAAGAGAATCATAGTGACAATTTGGCTGACAAAATAGAAACAAATATTTTAAATTCGAAGAATAATGTCTTTAGAATGTGTGGCAAATGTTGCGATGATAAGCTTAGACAGTTTCAATAATGGTAAAGAAATATATTGACCTCAATGTCTCACTTAGGGTTGCAAAAAAGGTTTTGTATCTAACAGCATTTCACTGCATTTCAAATTATATTATGCATAGGTTTGGGTGCCACCATTGCCACAAATAAAGTCTTTTTCTAGGGAGGTGGACTGTGGCTATTTAGAAAAATGCCAATAAAATTTTAAAGGCAAGATAAGCAAAAGAAAAGAAAATGCAACAAAAAAAAGACAACTAAATTATGAGTCCAAACATCTTTGGTCTAAATAAAATATGTGGTGGTGCAGGTAGCACCGTAAGGTTTCTCCTGACATTCTGAAGCAACCAATGTACTCGCTCCTGAGTAATGTGGTCATCCCCACATTACTGAGACCAAAACATTAGAGCAAGCTACACTGTTGAATGCACTATATAGATTTGTGGCCAAAGGAAAATCATATTAAGAGGCTAATGTGATAAATAATGTAAACTTTTTAATGTAGATATACAAGTACACACAAATGAAATGCAGTGAAATGCTGTTAAGTACAAAACCTTTTTGACAACTCTAAGTGAGACACTGAGGTCAGTATATTTCTTTATCATTATTTCTTTACCTGTCATGAACATATATAGGTGCCCTATTTTCATCGTTGTTAAAAAACATGACTAAATAAAAGATGCCCACCAGTCATCAGTACCTCTGAGATGTGACGGTTGTGTATGGTCTGATTCCCAAAGCCCTTGGCACAGTTGATAGAGACAATGAAGTACTGAGGAAAGACCCCTCCCACCCCACCTCCCACTTCCACTCAGCTCACTGAAGAGCTAGGAGAGATTTGGCTACAAAGCATAAAGTACATGTCCACATACTTTGCAACTTGGATTGTTTCCTCCACAAGTAAAACTGACAGCAAGAAGCCCTCCTGACTGAAGCCACAAGGGCATTTGGGTTGCATGACCACTGGCAATAAGATAGAATAAACAAGACGTTGACACTATAAATCTCCCACAAACCTATAAATGGTGCTTTCTTGATTGAAATGGGAAGGAACACCATGGAGGCATGTATATTCAGCAGACACATAATAAAAAATTTCTGTGGGGAGCACATAAGTTAATCTCCAAGAATTGACACCGGAACTTGGTGATTACTCCTGTGTCTCCATGGATTGGCCCATCGTGGCAGGATTCAGTCAGCCCCTTGTCGGGGCTGCTGCTGCTTTGTGAAGCACACCATCTTCTCTTTCCCGCAGGCCTTGCCACCGACATGTCCGGTTATACCCAGTTCAGCATTCATTAGTACCAGCAAGAGCTGCCTCTGCCCTCAGCCAGCTTCACTAGTGTAATATGACCCCTGGATTCCAAATTAGATTCAGAGAATAAAAATTACTACTCTGTCTATCTTACTTGATCAGGGGAGATTTGAGGGGCTAAGGCTCTCAATTCCCTCTAAACCCAACTGCAGTGCCATCTTGGAAGCTTGTTCTACTGCTTAGAGATAGCTGAAACATTTCCACCCAGCTACATTTCCAAGGTTCTCTGCCAACTAAGTGCAATCATATCGGTAAATCCTAGCCTACAGGATATAACTAAAACTACAGGTAATAAGCTAGAAAATTTTCCTAAAGCAGAAGTCCACCATTCTTCCTTGCTGCCTCCTCCATTCTAATGCCTAGAATGCATATGGGATGGCTGGAGCTCTAGAAGACAAACTGGTTTATAAGGATGACAGAGGGTGGTACTCTAGGGAAGGTAGAGTGACAATCACAAAGGAGCCTAAGTTTCTGTGGGCTGTAAGGTCACCCTGCCAGCCTTGAATTGCCTACCTCTTGCCTTCTGTTTCTTGATAGGGGTAGGGATGGTTTCTGTTATTCACAGGTGACCCTAATCCGAACACATTCACACTGGATTTGTATGGTGATTTTGGCTAAGTTGTAAAACTATTTGAAAATTATTGCACAATATTAATAAGGTTGCTATTATAGTCAGTTTATTTCAAATTTCCAGAGGAAAGTAGGTCAATGATTGACAAATTAAAACCAGCTGAAAACAGGAACTCCAATTTCATAATTCTGGCATGATGCCATAGTGTCAGAATGTGATTCCAAGATAATCAGTTTCATAAAAGTGACCATAGGCTGTTAGTCATTTCTAATTGTTGCATTCCTAGGAAATTTGTTGTAAAGATGTTTTAGCTATCTGAAAAATATGGAACAACATTTATAACTCCATCTAGGTCCCAAGTCTTTACTTCTGGCTCACCTAATCTCATTTGGATACAGACACTGAGCCAGGAATCAAGGTAGATTAGGACATACACAGGAATCTACTGTGCTTCGCAGAACCAGATCTTCAATTGCAAGACGGACTCCGAAGGTGGGTTATCATAAGCCAATGTGAAAATGAGACACACTATTATATAAGATATGTCCTATCTCTCAAAAGACTTGGCCCTCTATTTTGGGTTACTTTCCACTGTTATCTCTAATATAGGTTGGATCTCATTTAATTGAGGAAGAAAATGAAACTGAACTGAGAATTATTGCAACATGCATGAGAAGAGACCAAATCTCCTTAAACCACTGGCTTCTCTATTCTGTGCTGATCCAGAACATAACAACTCAATGTAAAATTCTAAAATTGTCTCTTTTAAATTGGCAATTGGTCTGTAGGCCACTTTATCCTCCATCTTAACGACTTAAACTTAGAGAAATATGATGATCAGGGGATTCTATAAATCTACATCCCTGTTTAACTTTACAAGGGCAGATCTTCAAAGGAAGGGTAGAAACAACATACGGCTACATGACTTTGTGACATGGCAAAGCCGATTTCCCAAAGTAGTTGAGGAACAAAGTGAAATTTATGAAAAATATTTGAATTTCATGGAGCATCAACTTAATCTAATGAAATATTAATCAATCATTCTAAGAGAAACAAAGTCAGTGTTTTTTTTTTTCTCTCCTTTGAAATTACACGTAGATATTTGAATTAGTCATTCCTCTAAGAGTATCCATCATTCTGTATCTGTCAGACACTTAGTACTTGTGAATTTGGGGTCGAAAGAAAAAAAAATCTCACACTCACTAAAATAAATAAATAATATGCTTTACTATTCACCAAAATGCTTATAAAAATAATGCCCTGATAAAAGAATATATTCAGTGTTTATTTTTCAGACTTCCAAAACCACACCAAAACCAGAAGCCTTTTGGCATGTGTGTGTGTGCACATGCACTTAAAATACTACTAGTGTCTAATAAATATGTGCATATAAGATTACATTCACAGGTTTGCATAATTTACCATACACATGTGTTCTATTTTTATATGTTGATTTACTGAGCTGGGTATGCATGTCTTAATGTGAGGAAAAGTCCTTTTCCTGACCACCAATGTGTTCCTAAGCAGTATGATGTGAGGAGGCAGGCGTCTTAAGGGCACAGAGGACAGAAGTGGTTTTACTCAAGGTTCTTGAATAAATCATAGAGGAATCATAAGGAATCGTTGAGAAATAGAAAATAAAAAGAAAAAGAAGAGTGGGGAGGGGGTGGAAGCAGGGGAAGCTTGTACTTTTAGAATACGGCTTTAGTCCAAGGAAGAGGAAAGAAAATGTCCAAAAAAAAAAACAATAATAATAATTACATGAGTGCAACCCTGTTACTCTGAGGAGAGATGGAACTGGGAAACAAAAGACAGGCAGTTTGAGAAATTCCTACCTATCAAGCTTTATTGTGTTATTCCAACTAAGCAGAGACAAAAAGACAAATCTCAGCTCACTACTTTCATTTATAATTGAACCAGGTCCAGAAGGATGGAGCAAGTACCATCTGTAACACATGCTGCATTAGCAGCCGGGAGAATGAAATATTCAAATTACTCTAGGCTACCTCACATAATGACAGGGCTACAAAAACTGACTTGTAAATGGGGAGGGGAGAGGAAGAAAAGTTTTTTGTTGTTGTTGTTTTGTTTTTGCTGTTGTTGTTGGAGCATGAATTAAGCTAACAAAATGTTATGCTCCAAGCAAGAGAAAGTTATCTCAAAGCATGCTCCAAAAAAACCTTTTAATTTATTTATCATTCCCAGAAAATCTGAAAGAAAGGAAGAGAAAGAAAGAGAAAAAAGGAAAGAGAAATAGCTCAAACCTCACAAATTTGGACGCCCTCTCACTTCAGATACAGGATCCTGTTTTGCTTCATGTAAATAAGAGGTACTATTTTTGGGGGGTGGAGTTGGAGCTGCTCGTTCTGATACCGTTAATCAGGGCTGCTGAAATGCGTGACATGGTAAGAGGCTCTAGCCCCTAGCAGTAATCAAGATGGAGTGACAGTCTCCATTTAAGATGTCACTGCACATAATAAAGTGTAAAACTATACTTAAAATAAACGAGATAGAAACAATAAACTTGACTCAGTATTTGAACTTTTACAGACACACGGGTGCTGAGGGAGAAAGCATGTGTGGCTGTGTGCCTTGGGACTTCCCAGAGGCCCCTGGCCCTACCGTGCTTTGCAGGCTGCCCTTTTTAGGGGGATTCAGCCAGGCTCTGAGTAGAGGTCAAGTGGTCAGATCTTATCCAGTGAACCGGGCATGTGGCCAGCTCATGACCAAAAATTCCCCAGGGGTAAGTGGTACCAGCCATTCCAGTGGCCAGGCCTGGAGATACAGGACTTCTCTGCTAGTACCTCAGAAGTGTAGTCCTGGCAACCTCCTGGCTCTGGAAGCTTCTCCCAGCTACAGTTCTCTGGGCCCCTTCATTGTCCACCTGTGCCAGGGTGGCCTTGCCACAGCATGGCTTCATTTCTTCAGAAGTTTTGGTACAATATTGTCAAGACTGGTTTGCCCCAAATTGGAATGATCCTTTTTTTTTCCCCTATAGGCCCTGCAATTACTGTTACATGTGGGGGTGGATTCAATGTCAAAGCAAATATTTTCCTTATGTTTCTTTCTTTTAAAAAAAAAATCATAAATGGGAGCCAGCAGACAAAGCTCCTGAAACAGCCACCCAGGCTTCTGCAATACCCAGCGGGCACCGAGTCAAGACTGACACATGAGTCAGGCTTAGGGACTTCAGCTCAGGTGATGACCTATTCCCCAGAAGTCTCTATAAATGCCACACCTAAGTTCAAAGCTCCAACTTTATCCTTCTTTCCCTCTGCTATCATAGCATGTTACTGGAATTTTCATCCAGCCAAATAATGTTATAGTTCCTTGCTTATATATTGGTTTCCACACCCATCTCCAATTAGACTGTAAGCTACATGAGCAAAGATACTATCCTTTCAATTTTTTTAAATTGAAGCATAAACTATATTAAATAAAAGCACATAACTCAAAGCTGCACAGCTTGATGGATTTTCACAAAGTGCACACATGCCAGTATCCAGAGCCCAGGTCAAGAAAGAGAATATTATTGGCAGCACCCAGAAGTCCCAGTCAACCCCTTTGTGGTCACTATCCCATGGCAACCCTTCCCCTGCCTCCTCTTAAGCAGTGTGATTTTCCCTTACACCTCCTCCTCACTCCCACCGGGGCCTGCCACTGAATCATTTGCTCAGTGACTCAATGAGTATTTTAGTGAGTCCCTACTATGTGCCATGCTCTAGGCTAGGTAAGCACAATGGGCACTCAAGACATGTTTATGGAATTGACTCAACTGAAAGGAAAAGGAAACCGATTTCAACTGAAGTTTCTTGGCTGATGGCACTAAAGGAGGGTGAGAAGTAAAAGGTGCCTAACCAGCACACTCCGAGGAGGTGAAGCGTACTTTTATATTCCAGTGTGCACTTTGGTCTTATATTTGGCGGGAAGGAAATGAAAGGGTGCAGCACAGACTGTGATGGCACGAGCAAGGACGCAGGCAGGGGAGGCAGGTTTCCCCTGACCACGGGCACAGGAAGCCTCCTTCCTTCATCCTCTGGCAGGCAACAATTAGGCAGCGACCTTCCGTTATCTGCTTTGCTCTACAGGGCCAAGATCAGTCCCTGGCATCAGGGTAAATCTAAAACCTGCCTCTTCAGAGCCTGCCTGCAGCTCCGCATGTCACTTCCCACCAAGCCAGGCTGCAGTCACTCAGAGTGGGAGTGTTATTAGCCATAAGCATGACACCATGCAATGATATATTTAAGCAATAATGAACAAGAAAGTGGTGGGTTGTCTGAAACAACTACTGAAGTGGTAAAAATAACCATTGTTGGTTTGTGAACACAAAGCCCCACTCACAGATCTGTGATTCTCTGACAGGTGAAAATACAGTGGGAACACAGGTTTTCATTTTGTTGGGTTTTTTGTTTGTTTTGTTCGTTTGTTTGTTTTGGGGGGGTGTGCCATAAGTTCTAGAACCATAGAGGAAAAAAATGCTGTGAAATATTAAGTGCTACATAAAATATGAGGAGGTCTTGGTGGGGGGTGCAAGTGGCCGATTGGATGGTTCAGAGCAGATTTGCTGCCCAATCAAAAAAAAAATAAGACCTGGAACATCTAATCCCAGCCTGTCCAAAGGTCTAATCACCTTGAAAGCCATGAAACACCATTTTAAACTATGAAACAAAATGGTGAAAAACACTAAAGCGCAGGAGTACTTAGTCTTATTAGATCCAAATAGATCCAAAGTTTCACTTTGGTCTGCCCACCAAAGATGCCAACCAGAGCTTGGGGTTGTAGTTGGGATTGACCCAGTGGCTTACAAACCTCAGGAAATTTTACTAGAGCATCATAACCTCATGTGATCACCTTAATGAAAGCATGCTGAGCTACATAATTTAGAGGCTAAAACATAGGCTAACCAGCATGGAAAAAACATCTTTTGGAAATACTTTCCTCACTCCCTGTCAATATCCAATCGACTATAGGTAGAACACACTGACTTCATCGGCTAGATATGTTAAATGGGTAGTATAATTTATATGATTAAAGGGTGAATGAGATAACACTTCTCAAGCCCTTAAATCTCTTCAACATTTTGAAAGTTAAAACATTACTTGTAGGCCACTATTTAAATTCTTTAATCAACACTTTTTATTCCCTGTTTGGTCAATTTCAGACAATAATCCAAAATATTAATCACCAGTGAGTTGAAGAGTTAAAACTCCAATATTAGGGCCAAGTATTATTAGGTAACAAGGGCATACGCTTAGAACTTTCCAGGTGTCTTGATAATTTTTTTAAAATTACAATATTTCATGACTTTTCTCTATCTGTACTCTTTTAACTTGAACTTTCAAAGTCATAATCAGCCCATTAAAAATGGCCCTGTCCCCATCCAATTACATTCCTGAACCCTCACATTCTATTTCTTATGTCTCCCCTATGAGAATCTGGGCTCCATGGGGGCAGGAATGTCCTCTACCCTGATCGTTGCTATATCGTCTGTACTGGGGCGAAAAAGGACTCTGTAAATATATGTTGCATCTTTTTTTATGATGAAAAAGTGCAGTTAGTTTCAGGAAACATTTCCCCAAACACTCTCCCCTACCTCTCCTAAGGTATCACCAAGTGAAGAGTGTCTAGTTCTTCAGTGAGTTGGTACATAAATTCAAAAATGTTCTCCTCATCAAGTCTTTATCTTTGACCATTCTTTGGATTATTAATTTTTTAATATTATCATATTAGTAACTCCTTGTATCCCAATGCCTACCCTTCCTCTCTGCGTGTATGTTCACATGTCATATCCTTAAACACACACACACACACACACACACATACATGTGTGCAGATGCCCAGAGCATTTGTCTTATAATAAACACTGAAACTGGTGAGCTAAGAAATATACCAGGAATTCTCAAATCAGTTTTCCTCTAGTAAGTAGATTTTAAGGTTCTGGTATTCTCAACATACAGGCTTCTGTTCTGAATTACTAAATTTTATTTGATGCTTTTTTTTTCTGTGACTGTTGTACAGTGTTAGAATATCTTAAAACCTCATAGCCAAGTGTTTTTTTTTTTTTTTTAATCACAGGGAAAAAAGAAAAATGAATTCTAAATACGATAGCATGCGTGTATATGCACTCTGTGTAAAAATGTGTAAATTATCTCTCTGGAGAAAAAACACTCTTCCAGTTTTTAACATGTTTTGTGATGAACAAAATAAAGGGACCTTTTCAAAAATTGAAGTTTCCAACTGAGGTCACTATTTTCCATAAGACTATGGAGGGAAAACAAATCAGAAAGTCCTTTTCTGGTCAGGATTTGGGTTACATAGGGCATAGTGAGGAATGGGGGACTAGCCTTTGTGCCTGGCCATACCCTGTGCAGTGCTATTCATATAACACAATGATGGCTTACATCAAAAGCCACAGTGCAAATAATCCTCTTCTCCATGCCATCCCAAGGCAAAAGCTGGCCCCTAAAATTAGGGGCAATGTGCCAACCAAGATATTCCCTGTATGCCAGCTAGCTCTATGCAGAGGAGAAAGCAAGGGAGTTTTTCAATGAATGTTGACTGGCACCAGGAGGCTACCTTGGGCCCCCAGAGCCACCTTAAAACCCTGGCAGCCTGCCAGGGGAGCTCCAACTTTGTAGCCCAGAGAGAGCCATGTTGGCAGCTTGTCAGGAGCCAGGGAGTTACATGGCACCCTGGGGGTAATAATATTTTCCAGAACGCTCAGGCTAATAGTCCCATGATGGGTGATTCAAAGGACTATAGGTATGCTCTTTCCCTGTCCTCAGCCTTGAATCTCATCTATCTCTGCGAAGTGTCAAATCACACTCTGCTGACCTTCGTTCTGTGTCCTTTGTTTCACTTTACCTCCTCACTGCTGTGGTGTTACGTTTAAGCCAAGTCTGGCTTCTAGGTATTGTTATGCTTTGTATTCATTTATTTAAAAAATGTATGTTGTACATGTATCCAAAGGCATTTTGGCACTGAGTGCATTTTTGTATCTTGTTTAAAAGACACACAGCATTACATATACGTACATATATTTTTAAAATATGCGTCATTTTAGTAGAATGTCTAGTTCACTCACTGGTTTTTCCTAAATCAATGAATTGGAATCTTCTGTTGTTTTTCCTAGGGTAGCTGCAGAAACTGACAACTATCTTTTGTTCTTCCACCAAAAGTGAAAGGAGAGAGAAGCTGTGTTCAGACCCTCAGAATTCATCATTAGCTCTTAAATCCTCTCATGAAGATGTCATTTAATTTTTAGCATCTTATTCAGTACTATACAGAAATTTCTAGGGCCCTCTATTGATTAAATACATAAAGACAGAATAATTGGGTTCCTTTAAGCTTTCAGATAAAGATCCCCAATGCCATTTAGACTTCTAGGTGAGTTGAACTATTTCAGGGGTGCTAGAGTATTATTTACAAAATACTTATCACAAAAAAATGAAGTATAACATGGCCATAAACAAATGTATTATCCTAATTCCCCCTTCACTCTCTCACACACACACATACACACACCCCTACCTCTATTGTTTTAGAACAATAAACTGAATTTGGTTACGCTGATGTAAAGTAGGGTAGCCATTTCTCTTTACACAATGACTTTTTTCAGGCCCTGTAATGCAACCGCATTGAAACCCACATACAGGTTGATGCCAGTTTTACGTGTTGAAACAAACCAGTCACTCTTTCTCCCGCTAAGCACTTAAATTAGAGAGTATTCAATTAATAACAGCTGAATATTCTGTCACATTTAGGAAGATGTATGGTAAGACAAGCGAGTTGTGATGTATCTGACAGAAATGATAAAGGTTCTCCCGACAGTCTGGCAGATACTTGGCTCCTACTGTGGTTCTTTCTCGTGTTTGAAAACGTCAGCAGCACAGACCCAAGATCCAGCATAGGCTTCAAGAAAAGAAACGCTCCAAAGTGAACGGGGGAGCCTTTGCCAAACAATCTAAAGGTGCCCGAGCCCCTGCCCTGTCCTGAGAGACGCCGCCCGCGAGCACACAGACTCATGTTCCTGTTTGCCACCAGCTGGGCACACGCTCCAGCCAGAGGTCCAGGCAGGATCTCCACCCACCCTGGTCGAGATGCTCATTTTCCCAAGCCCACCCTTCCCTGGCCAAGGGGGCACCCTTCTCTTGTTTGATATGTACCAGACCAAGACAAGCGCTGACCCCTTCCTGGCCACACTGAACAGAAATCCCTCGACTCGGAGCCTTTTGAGGCTCCTATGGCCGGTGACCTTTGGACGGTGAGGCAGAAAGAAGCCCTCTCTGCTCAAACTGCATTATTCCTGCTCCCGACACCAAGGGCAGTTGATCCACATTCCTTTAGGAAACTGCCCAAGCCCAAATTGAAAAGGAAATAAAAGAGACCACAGTCAAATTGCTAACATATGGGGAGCAAGGGAGCAATCCACGATGCAATTCTTTTACACTTTTCCCCCAAGCCCTGAGAGAAGCCCCAATGACCCAGGAGAGGAGGAGGCACTCGTTTCCAAGAACCCAAGGGCTCAAAATGAGGCAAAGGCTGTGTTGCAAATGGGTCTGGCTGGACCCCACAAAGGCAAACATGTTGTTGCAGGATGCATTTTTAAATTCCAAGGAATCCTTTTCTAAAACTGAAAAGTCATCTCACTAACTTGGAGATGAATGTACCAATAGCCATGTAAAATGAGGAAATATAAAGAAGTCCTGCTATAAAACAACATGAAAAAACATCAGCCAAAAAAGAATAGGGAAAACTCAAATAGCCCTGCTTTTTACAGAAAAATGAGTGAAGCATCAGTCTAAAGGTTTTTTGTTTTTTTAAGACTATTTAACAGTTGCTGATTTAACTCATGGGAATTATTTTAAAAATTCAGTTACACCACCTAAAAACAATCTCAGAACCACATGTTCTGCACTTTTTTAAAAATTATGAGCTCTTTCAAAGAAACAAAAATATATGGATAAAATCACACAATTCTTTTTTGCATTTCCATTAAGAATTTTCAAGGGATAGAAAAGAAAACAATGCAAAAGCTCTTTTATGACATTCACATAGGATTCAGGTCATTTTTAGTTTTCTCACCATGTCCATCAACAAAAAACTTTCAAAGCATAAACTTATTCATGTTTACTATCAAGAAAGCAAATTCATCTCCAAAACCCTTTCATGTTACATATTTTCTTTAAAAACTGTCATGCCAAAAAACAACAAAAATCTCCACCCCACCCCACCTGCCCCAAAGGTAGTTTGTAAAACTGAAACTGATACAAGTTTCATTTCCCAAGTGCAGAAAATACTTACATAAAGGTGCTATGGCACAAAAGGATCTTACCTACCTGTCACAGCCAGAGTCACCTCACCCCAACACACCCCCACCCCATGGACAGAAGCCGAACCATGCAGATCACACCTGGATCACTTCAGAGGATTCACTGCTCTCCTATCCAGCTCTAAATTGTCTCTTCAATGTTTCCATGTTCCATAAAATTATTATTATTGCCGATTTTCCCATCTACTTTATTGGCAAGTGCCTTGGATTAATAAAACTCTCACAGTGTTTACGAGAAGAAGATCACTTTATTCCCCTAATACACCCAATGAATGCCACTGTGGGGCAACAGGCCCTACCACTTAATTAGATTATATAACTGTCAGGAGTTGGTGAGGTTTGGAATTTATATTTCAATTAATATTTAATAGGGCTTAATTAACAATTCCCCCCTCTCCTCCCTCCACAGCCTGCATTCTCCCTGTCTTATTTCCCAGAACTTACTCCGGAATGGCAATCTGGTTCATAGTATTTGGTAGGGTGGCACCTGTGCACCAGGGACCATTTTCTTTAGAAATGCATTCATCATGACACCAGCAGAAGAAAATTATGGGGAGATGGGGGTCTCTTTCTGAAGAGTTGGCTCTCTACTGACCTTAAAATCTGAGCATGGAGAACTTGGAAAACTAAACAAACCCTGAAGGCAGCTGAACTGACACACTGCCTGACGTCTCTAACTTGCTCATTTCTCAGGAAGCCACTTCTAAGCCTCCCTCAGCACTGGAAAAGAAAGAGTATTGGTGACTTTCCCCAATCCCATGACTCACACACAGGTATAGGCAGCCATTATTTAGAAGCAGACGTTCTCAAACTCTTTTGTCTCGGGACCCCTTTACACTCTTAAAAATTACTGAGAACTCCAAAGAGCTTTAGTTCATATAGATTATATCTATCAATATTTACTGCACTAGAAACTTTAAGAAAATTTAAAATATTTATTAATGCATTTAAGGTAATAATAAGCTCATTGCATAGTAACATAATACATTTTTATGAAAGGTGATCCTATTTCCAAAAAAAAATTGGAGAGGAGCGGCTTTGTTTAACATTTTTGCAAATCTTTTTAATGTCTGGCTTAATAGAAAACAGCTGGATTCTCATATCTGCCCCTGCATTCAGTCTGTGGTGATAGCACATGTCATGTAGCCTCTGGAAAACTCCATTATACACTCATGAGACTGAGGGTGAAATAACAAAACAATATAAATAGTTTTAAATTCACAATCCTTCTGAAGGGATCTTGAGTATATTCCCCAGGGTTTCCGAGACCATGCTTTGAGAATGAATGCTTTAGAGAATTTCAAAATGTTTTATGCCCAGAACATGACAGGCCTGAAGAGGTAATTTCCTCCTTTGTTCTCCCAACATTCCTACCATTTTAGCTAATTAGAAGATGATATACAATCTACAGGCTACAAATCAAATGAAGACAAATCTGAATGTAGGCTTTCTGTTCCAGAATCTTGTGTTAGTTCTTATAGAACTTTCTTACTCAGGATATAAGGAACTGAAAAACGAGGTGGGGTGGGATGGGCATTAATAAAAAGAAGAAGAAAAAGAACAGTCTTTCCTAAGCCTCATGCATGCTACCTCTTGTTATAGCATCCAAACTGAGTAAAAGCGCCCTCAGCCCGTGAAACTGACCAAGGCCCACAGAAACTGGAGAGAGGACATCATGCCATTTCAGATCAACTTTGTTGAGACCCAACAGGAACAGCTTTGCCCAGACATCAACTATGGGTATATTTTCTTCTTTTGTGGACTTTTTCTTTTTCTAATGCTCTTGTTTAAGACTATATTTTAGTTGCTAAGAAACTAGTTTCTTATTGTAGACTCAGTGAGAATAAAGATAAAGCAACTGTCAAAATAGCATGTTATTTTGACAGTAGCCATATCATAACCATAATGATATAGTTTATCTGTACATTTTACCCTCACTAATGGGATCTAAATACTGTATTCTTAGATATTTTATACATACTCACAGATACACACATATTTGTGTAAGAAAGTCCACCTCACAGTCAGCAGTGAGTGCTCACAGGACATACATACACAAAACACATACATACACAGACACACAGAAACACAGACACAGACACAGAAACACACACACACACACACACACACCACACACACACTGCCCACTCCCCAATTTGAAAGCTCCTCCAGAAAAGTACAAATATTGTACTGGCTTTAGTGTAGTGTTTAATGCATTTTAAGAATTTTTGAAAAAGTTGAAATGTCTTTTTTTTAAGTGACATATATTTTCCCCTAGTGAATAATGTTTTGTTTAAATCTTAACTTTCTATGTAAAGTAAAAGGTCTTGGATATGCCTCTGTTCACTCAAGGACTCATTGCCCTACATACAGACTTTTGATCCATCAGCTGACTACCGCAACCATCTACATTGGCCTGCTCGGTCCATGGTTGTCCTAAACTACAAATTGTGCTTTGATTAATGATAAACTCATTCATTCTCTCCTTCTCTCCCTACCTTTCTTCTTCCTTCATTTTCTTCCATCCATCCATACATCCATCCATCCAACCAACCATCCCCCAGCTACTGTCCTTCCACAGTATTGGTATGGGCAAACGGTCCAAGAGTTCTGCTAAAAACAAGTTCAAGTGAAAAAAACCTCCAGGGACTCAAACCCAAACACCTGAACATGCTTGTCATTTCACTTTTGCTGAAAAGTGGTATTTGGTAAAATGTGAAGAAGGGGAAAAACAAAAGTAGATCGTCATCTCCCTCTGTCTGCCCAGGACTGACTCAATAATAAATGTTATTCATCATTATTTTTACCTATTTCTACAATAATGACTCCTGCAACTCTATCTGAGAAATGCTAAGCAGTTGTTAAAAAATAATTGTTTTAAAGTTAATGAGGCAACATAGAAAATTCCTATCCTTTTTTAAGTTGTAAATTTAACAAGCAAGATTCTTACTGTATATGTTCTATTTTCAGCTGTCTAATATACATATGCAAAAGAATGAAAACTGAAAGGAGATACTAAAATAATGCAAAGAGTTGCTTTGCTGTATTTGAGGGACAGAACTATCAGTATTTCTCACTGAGTTTTCCAAAATTTCTGTTGCCTACTTTCTTGAAGGGCTTTAACTGTGCTTGATTTTTCCCACTTTTGGTGGCTGAGAAAGTTTTCTCACTGGGAATGAGGCGTACCCAGCAATGTCAAGGTGAAAAGAGTAGGCTAAATAAAATCAACCCCTACCATAGAGCTGTGAGTGTGTTGTTTTTTTGTTTCCTTCTCACGTTTCCACTCCTTTTCTGAACTGGTGCAGGATTTCCTCTAGTTTTCTTCACCCCCCCCCCCACCAGGGTCATCTGCATCCCATCCATCAGGTGCTCCAGTATGCACAGGGTGATCTTTTCAAATCTTCACTCCAGAATCTAATGCAATGTGTTGGCCCTTCTCTTCATCTCATCCAGCGCAAAGGACAGACATCCTCGATTTTTGCTCTCTGTGACAATTCCCATACTCGTCGGAGTTCCAAGAGAGCCTCCTCCAGGTTCACCCAAACTGCATTGTGTAAACATTTCTGCTGTGAAATTTGAAATTAGTGATAGAAATTCCAAGAAGCCAGAGACCTCTGCAAAATATGTGAATCACAGGGAAAGAATCTGCTATTTTCTGATGGACCCTTTTAATGACATATTATTTAACCTTCAATGATAGAGATCACAGAGCCAGCCTTGACCTCTTCTAATGACTGTTAAGCTGATCTTAGGCAACAAAGCCAGCAGGAATCAGATTGATTAGAAGGATTTGCTACCTCCTTCTGAAGAGGCCAGATACAGAGTTCTTATATCCACTTAATTATCTCTTGGCCTATCACTGATACACATGACTGCTTCTTGGAATGAGCAGAAAATGTGAGGCAGCAGAAGTCAATTGAACCCCAATGAACTGGCTCTCCCTCCTATCCCTGGAGACACACACACACATACACCCACACTGTATATTGTAGAATTACTATTTATGGTATGATAGGAGCTCTATCTTATATTTTGAATACAGGGTTTGAGTCTCTAAGTATTTAACACTTTGCCTCTCAAATCCTGCTAGCCTATCTGTATCATGAAAAGTAACTTTGCTTTTCTTGACAAACCAACAATAAAAAAGGAAACGAATGATGTCAACCCCATTGATCACATTGGCTAGACTTCTTGATTTTGAATTTAGAATGGTGGGTAGATCACTTTTCATAGGCTGCTGGGTGAGAATCATTCTAATACTCATGATCTGTGTATATTTTAGTAGGTGAAGTCAGAAATGGTCCTGTTCTGATTTATAAATCTTATCTTCCAGCTCTCAACCAATCTAAGCAAAATTCGAAAGCAGTCTAGCTCTGGCATGCCCTAGTGCAGAATTTCTCTGTCAAAACACAGAGTATCCCCTTCCTGGTAGCTCTGTAGCTCAGATCAAGCTCTAGGATACTTAAATATCACCAAGGTCCAGCAAATTTCTCCACTCAAAGGATTATTAATTATCTCACTACTGCTATAATCCTGACACCAAAAGAAAACAACAAACACAATGGTGCTTAGCTCAGTCTTCATGTGGAAGCTGGCAAATACTTTCATTTCTGGTCTGCCCATGGTCATTCAAGATTCAGAGGTATAGTCACTTGCTTAAAGTCACACACAATTGATGGCTGTTCAAATATAACATGTAGCAAGCAGACCAAAAAATATACAAGAATACATGGTCATATGATATCCATAACAGACCAAGAATATAAACATGATCAAACTTATCTTGGCAAGTAACTCCAGCCTTACCTTTTTGTACTTAAAATTATAAATATGAAATACATATATGTGTATGTGTGTGTGTGTATACAGTTTGTACATCTACAGATGCCACATTTACATTAGTAGGATTATAAACCTATCATGCTCTGCAGCCTTGACCTGCTGAAAGAAACAATATCAATCTCAAAGTTACTGGTATTTTAAATCAGGAAATAGAGTCAGCATTATTTATGGGTAAAAAAAAAACAACAAAATTTGGAGTCAGAAGATCTGAATTTGAGCCAGTACTCAGTGATTTAGGTGTTGGATACTCTCTGGAAACTCACTTAACTTCTTTAGGCCTCCGTTCCTCAGGACAAAAGAAAGAACTTTATCTCCTTGAAGACTTGTGGCAAGAATAAAAGAAGAAAATGCTGTGATTCCCAAAAGAATTCTGTGACACATGAAACCCTTTCTTTAATATTACTTGGAAGCCCGATATGTAAAATACATCAAATTGTCCCTACTCCATAAGAAAAGTGGGGTCCTGTAACAGCTCCCCTTCCAGCCCTCGGCCTCACCCCCATTCCCTTCACCTATGTGGAACCACGTGGGTCCCAATGAATTCTTTGAGAAACACTCGAGATAATGCATGCAAATGCAACATAAAATTGCCATTGTCGAAATAAGGACTGGCAAGTCTCTAGACAAGAATAACTGAGAGAAAAAAGAGACAAATATTCACCATAATTTTCTCAAATTACATTTAAAATTTTTATTCTTTGTTACCACGTTTATCTACAAATTCATGCTCAGAGACAGACTTGTGAGTGATGTGCTTCATATGACTATACCGTCTGCTCTCAACCTCTTGCACTATACCGAGATGCCAAACACAGGAAAAAAATACTTCTGAAAGCAAAAAGCTGACTTTTCTAGCTTTTCTTTGGCCATATGAAAACTAAACTTAATGTGATTTCAAAGTATTTAGGACGGCCATTTAAACATATCAAAGGTATATTTTCCTATTGTAAAAGTAATCATATGCTTTTCAGGATAATGCCAAGGGCTGTGTTTGAACAGCAGATCAGTAGTTGTTTGACTCTGATATTTATGATGCATGAGGAGGCCAGTGGGGAGAACAAGGGGAAGTTTGTAAGTTCATGACTCAATAATGCTAACTTCAGCTGCCCTGAAAAGTAAAGGTATATGGAAGAGACTGGGGCACAGGAATACATTATTAGTAACTTCCAGTCATGTGTGCATACATGAAAGCATGTTGCGGGACTTTTCTCAAGGCTTCTGGAAAGGTCTTCTCATAGATGATGGGTCATCACTGTTACTGTCCTTGTTATACTTTATAGCAAGAGTAAATTCTCTTTGGGAGAAAAATGCTTAGAATCTTTGGCCCAGCCTATAGCTTGACTATGTTTATTACTAATTACTATTGAATTGATACTTTTACTACTCTACTACTACCTTCTTTGGGTATTTTAAATTTAGATGACCGAGCTCAATTGGAAGATCCCACCTTACTTCACAAAGTTACTGTGCTGAAAAGTAGTGATGTTTAAAAGGCGCAGCATTTGTAGTTCTCTGAGCACTCTGTAACATGTTAACTATTACAGCGCTTTGGTGAAGAAACATTATTAGCCCAATTTTAAAAGGGCAGAAACATGGGTGTAGATACAACTATTATTATTAAGATGAAATATCATTTGTGTAGAATTCGATGCTTTATAAAGCACTTTTAACAAGCAGTCTGCAATGATAAGGAAAAGTCCCAGAGCAGTGTTGGGAACACACAGAATTCAGTAATTCTAATTTCCAGGCCATTGCTCAGTTTGTGCCCTGTGCTTTCCATCTATTTTTCACTGATATTCTTCCTTGGAGAGCCAATGTGGATTTTATTATCAGCTTAGCCATTCACTAGATGTGTGACCCTAAGCAACTCACTTCCATCTCTCAGATGCAGTCTCCCCACCTTTAAAACAAGAAAAAAAATATTACCTTGCATATTTGGTGTAGAAAATAAAAATATTAACTTGCAAGTCTGGTAAATTACATGCCATAGAGTCAATTAAATGACAGATAATCAACCAAAATACAATCCCTTTCTCACACCTCTTGTCTTCTTAGACAAGATACTGGGCCCAAATAGTTCAGCTAACATTTGGAACCTATGTAAAATGTGTGCCTATGCTGTTGAATAAAAATCTCCCCAGATTACCCACTTATTTACTACTTCCTGAGCCACAGCTCTCTAAGAGCAGAGGCTGCATTTGCAACATCTTTCTATTAACCCTTACAGATCTGAGCATATACAGTATTGAGGAAGAGTGGAGAGAAAGTATTTCTTGAGCAATTATTACATTCCAGGCACTGTTCTAGACACTGGGAATGCAGAGGTGATCCAGACAGATTGGGATGTTCTCCCACAGGTAAGACACAGATATGCAAGTCTTCAGACTCCTTATTTTTAAGTAAGACAATACTCCTGCTATTTAGGGCTGTTGCAAGGATATAATGAGGCAATGGATCTCAATGCACTTGTTCCCTTATGAAGGTTATATAAATATGCCAGAGTAAACATGAGCATTGTTGTTTTATATAAGGGGAGTTCTGTTCAATAACTATTTGCTTATCGAGCATAAATATAAAAAAGATTGTTTTAGTTTCCCATACAACTGGTTGGCTTAATAAGAGAAATTTATTGGCTCATGGCATCAGAGGCTAGAAGGCTTGCTTCCTCCCAGGGGCAGTATCTTCTGGCTGTCTGGCAAAATTTGGGGTTTCTTTGCTTTTCTACCACATGGTAATGTGATGGCAATGCCTTCTTTCTCCTCCGGGTGGGTTCTGGCCACACAAAGATGTTGTGGTTAGAAGTTCTTCAGTAGTAAACACAGGAAGTTTTTGATATCTCAAGCCAAACACAAGGTAGCAAGGCAATGTGGGATAGAGAAGATGGCATCTTCCAAAATTGCAAAATTAGGCTAGGATAAAATCTAGAATAACAATCTGTCACATGACTCTGAATTTCTGAAACACTGATGTGATGAAAATCCAGCAGTCATCCTGAGCTATGAGGTGATTTTGAGGGTGGAAGTGAAAAGCAAATTGATGCCTTTATGAGGCTCCTGGTTCCTGATAATTCACCTTTGGAATTCTATTCTACTAGACGTTGTTTAAGCCACCATTATTTTTTTTTATGCTATTAGTAGAAAGACTTAATCCTAACTGATACAATGCTGGTAAGCTGTCTGGATTTTTTTTGGAATCAATTTTGGAAACATGAAAGATGATACACAGCCTCAGAGAAAGCCTCTAATGAATTTTGAGGGGCCCTGCATATGTTTATGCAAAAGTACAAGTTGGACATATGTCACTTCCAACAGCATTAGAGGGAAGTATTTGAGAAAAAGCTCAAAATATGAATGGCTAGACTGGGAGTGTCAGATCCTTAAGTCTAGGGGAAAAAAAAAAGAGTAAAAAGGAACAATTCACCATGTCAGCCTCAACCAAAATTCTAAAACTTTGTAGTGAATAAAGGAAATGAATAAAACAGATCAATAGAACCATTATCAATTTTGTTATCATGGCAATAAATATTACTATTATTCTCGTCGTTCTATTATGTTGCCATTGATTGGGTGTTTGTGAGGAAGGAGTCGTAACACAACAGCTGAAATACCACCATGAACACCCCCTGTAGGCTAGCTGGCTTTCTCTGAGTTTGCGCCCCAACTGGTCCTGGCTCTCAAGGATCTCCTTCACTGGCTTACATTGCTCTGTGCAGGGAACTGAGCCCATAGCAGGAGAGTGGATCATATTGGAGTCAAAGCTAGGTGCCACTACTTTTGTCCAGTAACCAGTATGCAAAGCCATGACATCTCTGCTCTATTATGAAGTTATTCATTACTATTTCACATTCATCATTGTCAATTGCTCTGCAATCACTTCCGGAAGCCATGTCTCTAGCATTTTCAAACAGCAAACTGCCTAGGGCTGTCAACGCTCAGTCTGTGGATATCTAAAGAAAAGCCCAAGTTGGGTTACACTGATCTCTATATGGGTTGTTTTGTTTTGTTAGTCAGCGGCAGTTATCTGATCTTATTTTGTAAAAGTCGAAAGTTAGGACAAGATTAGTTTAAAAATTGAGTGCTTTTATGTTCCAATTTCCTCAAGTAAATGACTGAGTTCTAATGAAGATATTAGCCTCAATGTCTTTTTTTGGGGGTGGGGTGGGGAGGGGGTCTATAATATAGGTCTACTACTGTACTGGAAATTAGTTCTTGATTCTGAGTTTTGAATATATGACAGGTCCTCCAGTCCATAAGTAATAGAATTACCCAGTAGCTTGAACCTTTATTGAAGACTTTTCTCCCTCTACCACAGATAGAATAAAGTATCTGCAGGTTTCCCTATTCTAGTGTTTCTCCAGAAATCACAAGTAGGAAAGGTACCCTGCTCTTTGTGAATCCCTAGAAGACTCCTCTTCAAAGATGGGTATTTTTAATTTGGCTTCTAAATGAAAACTGCAACTCTCAGCTTTTCCTCTTGCCATAAATTTGTATTTTTCCAGATGGGATACAATTTGTCATAGAAAGGTTAAAGAAATTTCTACTTTAAAAGAATTAAACCATTGGCTGTTAGCTCCAGGTTTACAAGCCCCTCTCGGAATTGATGGTGACATTTTTTGCTGTAACATAGGTGATTTTCACCCTAGTACTTCATTGTGGTTTCGGTGGTTCATAAATCAAGCACACACACACACACACACACACACACATACTGAATCAACCCCCCTAAGATACCAGCCTCACAAAGTAGTCTTCATCTAGAGATATAACTATGACAATGACCAGAGGATTTATTAAAACACTCTCACCATTTATTAGAACAGTAAGGTGAAAAAAAAGAAACTAAAGTTTGGCTACCATCCCACCAACTCACAGGGATGCACAGCCCATTTTTGCATTATTTCCCTGTAAAGATATTACAAGTAAATGACAGGGGCAAGGATAAAACCCAGTATCCCATCATTCTTTCACTCTTTTGGATCTAAAACATATCTTACTAATAGGACTCCTTCCAGCTACTTTGAGGAGGATGCTTATTAACAAGGATTGTTATTTATAACCTTGAAAATCTGTCTAGCACTCTTTGGAATGGTGAAGACACAGATATGAATCATATGAATGCTGAATCACTAAGAAGAATTTACTAACAAGTCCTCCCTGGCCCACTGAGCCCAGAGACATCTTCATGCTCAGTGGATGCTGTTCTCATTTCATGAACCTCAAATAGTCATGAGGACTGCTTGGACAACTTTTGTGCTTATGTCTTTGACAATCTGCCTCACAATCTAAACCTTAGCTAAGATAAGCAAAATTAATAATTCCCACACAGTGGCAAAGAGGAACAGGGAGAAAAGGCTGTTTATTGCTGCAATAACACACAAACACACGTACATAAATTAGTATTCTTTAGTAGATTTTCATTTTTACATTTTTATTTAGGCTGCTTTATTTAACAGTGTTCATTAGTTTAGAAATCTTTATTCTGTATCTTGTAACAGGTGATCACTATCCACAGGGAGAAACAGTTCTGTTCTGTCCTCCCATAGCATTTTCCAAATATCTATATTATAAGATACATTTTATTATATACTGAAAAAAGTTGAATATGTGTGTCTTCTATATCAATTGTCCTTGAGACCAAAGATGATGTCTTATTCATGTCTGTACATAATAGATACACATCCAATATTTTATGGATGGAGTAATGAATTCATCCTATATTCCAAGCACCAAATACAATCCTTGGCACATACGAGGTATTCAGTATACTAATTCCATATTACACAAACCCTTATTAGTGGGGTCTGAACTTTGAGGTGTTTTTCTTTTTTTAAATATTTGTTCACCAAAATGATCATGGGTTGTTTTGTTTTGTTTCCATCCATAGATCCTCTCTCTGCCACCGTCAACTATTAGTAATGTAGCTGGCTAATATGTGGGGTCAAGTCTATTGCCACTAGACTGAGTTCCTTGAAGGCAGAATTGAGTCTTTTCATCGTTTGTATCCTTTCTGTACTATAATTTAAAATGTAATTTTTTTCATCGTGTAGTTCAACACATAGAAAGCATATAGCATGAAGTAATGGCTCAAAATGATTTTCTCATGGTCACAGATCACAGTAAAGATGACTATGGACTACATGGATAAAAACATAGCACTAAACCCATGATGCTGGTCATGAATAGGATGCTCTAATGGCCTCTGCTAACTAGCCATAGGCTTTCATCACCATCTCATTCTTTCCTGCATCTTCCAGCTTAAGTCCTTTACTTACACTTTTTTTCCTTTGCCCACATTTATATCAAATTCTGTCTCTTCTTCAGACATGAAATCTTTAAAATGAAACCTACCTTACTTACCCTTATGTCTGTGGGGCTAGTTGCTACTATATCTTCTTCCACAAATGAGGAGATTTCCATTAGGTGCATTTTTTTTTTAACCTGAGTACCTCTAGTACTTGGGCTTAGAGAAAATGGACCCAAGAATTAAAATATAAAATTTCCATAGAATAGTTCAATTTAATCTTATTTTGTCTATGAGATCTCAGGTAAATGAATACTAATGTGTAAGGAAACACACTTCAAACCCTGCAGCAAGAACTGCGTCCAAACCCAGAAAAGGGGACGGCATTGTGCTGCTTAAATGAAAAGGAAGAAAAAAGGCAAGAGGGGGAAAAAAGTATAATCATCTAAACTTTTAAAGACAGCAATTTAAGCAAATTGCCATATCTGCTTTTAGAAATGAAAGGGGAAGAAAAATGCTCATTTCTTTTGAGGTAAAATTGAGTAGGTCAATAGCTGTGACAATCCTCTCAATAACCACTAACAAAAGACCAGTTTGGGTGGTTAGGGAAGCCACTCAATAGCAGGTATTCATTGAATCTTGGAATAATTTCGCTTACCACAAGCTGTGAGAAAGAACCAAGCACTGTGTAGAATATAGCCTGCTAGGTAACACATCAGCAGCCGAGGTGGAAAAATAAAACCCACAACGAAATATTTCTTGAGCTTTATCGCATGATTATTTACTCAAAGGCAGGGAGCTGAATATGGAGCCCATTTAATGCACATGAGCAAGAGAGACGGTTTCATAAGAAAGAACATACAGACTTGGGTATGCAAGTGAGTGCATGCCTATGATGGATTTACATCAGGGGATCCTTACATGTTATTTAAGACATTTTACCCATAGACAATATGAGTGGTGGTAAATTTTCTGCACTAGAGCTTCTGATGTCTAGATTCATCTATTCAAGAATTTATGGAGCACCTATGGTCTACATGGCAGTATTAAGTAGTGTAGTGACTATGAAGAAGTACAGAAAATATACTCCAAGTTTGTAAGGGACCTATATCAAAATTGATATCACTAAAGAGACCAACCTTCAACCAACTAGAAACAACTGAAAAGTTGTAAAAATATTGTCCAAATTGGATGGCATTACAGCATAATTTATATAAACAATAGTGGCATGCATGAGGTTTAAGGGAGTTAAGGGTGTAGATATTTAGGAGATATTAGAGACCTCAGTAGGATGTTAGAGAAACCAGGAAATGTAGTATACTGGCAGCAAAACCATGTGCTTATTTTTTCCTTAAATAACTGTGCTATTCAACTAGATAAACTGTTAGCTAAGACCTGTACATTTTAGGAAATATTTTAGTCTAGTGTTATTTAATCTTAAATAATGGAATCATTTGAGCTATTCATCTAAGCACAAAGCAGCTTTACAGAACATGAGAAGCTTATATCAACTGGTCATGCCTATTTTTATCACTATACTATGCAATATCTCATCTAACTTGTCCTTTATGGAAAAGATGGTATGGTCTTATTCAAGAACAGCTAGAGCTATAACCATTTTGAAAAAGCTTTGTAGTTTCTCATGAAATTAAATATATGCTACCATATGACCCAGATATTTAAATAAGAGAAGTGAAAACACATTCACACAAAGATTTGTATGCAAATGTTCACAGCAGCTTTATTCATAAATGCCCCCAAATGGAAATGACTCAAATGTCCATCAATGGATGAGTCAGTAAGCTAATTATTGTTAGCCACACAATGAAATACTACTCAGCAACAAAAGGAACAAACTACTCAGCCAAGCAACAATATGGATGCATCTCAAAACGTTATGTTGAGCAAAAGAAGCCTGACACAAAAGACTACTTATTGTATAATTCCATTTACACGAAATTCTCAGCAGAGACAAAATTGATCTATAATAACAGAAGCAGATCACTAATTACCTGGAGCCAGGGATGGTGGCGGGGAATTGACCGTGAAGGGGTATGAGGAGAACTTTGGGGGATGATAAAAATGTTCAGTATCTTGATCAGGGTAGTGGTAAGGAGGGTACATATATTTGTCAAGATCATCAAACTGTATACAGAATATAGGTGTGTTCATTGTATATAAATTACACCTCAAGAGTTGGGTAAAAAAAAAACTGAAAAGAAAAAAAAATACTGAAGTAGAATGTTTTCCTAATTTTAACTAATTTATTTCTTGGTTTAGAGGACTGGCTGATGTCACATGTGACTCACATTAATCTAACTTCAAATAAATGATCACTGTGAGACCTGAAAAGTTTGTCAGTACAGGGGTCATCTAAGGAGCTTTTCTAAGGGGCTTTGCCATCAGGGGCTGAGAAAAGCACAGAGTGGTTGACTTCTCAGGAATGCCAAAAGTTAAGGCAAGGAGATGCTCAGACACTACTGCTGGGTGTGTCCACTTGGACACAAACCTTTCTTCCTTGTCTCCTTGCATCTCAGTCAAAGACATAACATCTCGGTTCACCCCATAGGCCTCCTAAATAACTATGGAAAGTACTTCCCAGGAACTGAAAATCAAAGGCTCTAGGAATTCACGTTATATCAATTTTCTGGCTCCACCATATTCCCTCTCCACTTTCCTTCAATAAAATGAAACTCTAGGCTTCACTTAAGGAAGTGTTAGAAGTACACTGGACAATGAAAAACACACACAGCATTTTCACTCTCTTTACTACCCTCATTCTCCCTGATTTTTATGTAAGTTTTTCTCTCCTTCCTTTCTTTCCATACTGCATTGCTGGCCTTCTTTCTATGTCTCTTTCCTCCATCTGTCCATTTGTCTGCCTTATATTTGTTTGACAATTATTTTGCTGACTTTTGGTGCATTTCCTAGCTTGAGCCTTTGTGAAAATGTATGTATTTTCTGCAGGATAATGCATATGTCATTTTTCCTTATGTGGCCGTTTCCCGTTTCTTTCTTTGGGTAGCAGAGGAGTGGATTTTTCTTAGAGAAAAGAAAAGAAAGATGAAAGGAAGAATTAGGTTGAGAAGCGAGAGCATGGAATGAGAGAGGAAGGTGTCAATTAAAAAAATGAACCCCCACTGCATCCCCCTCTTGACAGGTGGGGTGAGTGGAGCTGACAGCCATTGCATTTGCTAGCTTTGGTGGAACCCTCATGCCTTGTCATCTCCTGAGCTCAAAAGAAGTGATTCCATGGCCGGCGGACCCACTCAAACATTTTTCCTTGGTGTTCCAATGCCTCCCCCAGCAGCTATTTCTAATAATGGTAATTATAATGATGTGAGGCTTAAGCAGGGCAATTCCGGCCTGAAGGCAGATTGTAATGAAGTAGTCAGGGTGAAGGGAAGGGATGGGGCAGCAGTGGGAGGGGGTTGCATTGGGGCACACTCAGGCCTTACATAGCTTTGTCTAGTCAAGTGCAGCCAAGGCGGCTTCATCCTTGGAGCCCAAAGTTTTGTCCTGCAGGATATTCGGAAACCTGCTTCCACGGGGCAAGGAGGATCACTTACATCCACAGTCAGGCCATGCAGCCTCCTGGGCAGCTCTGGGCACCGGGCAGCTTCCCCAGCCTGTGGCCCAGGCTGGCGGCTGCTCACTTGACCGTGGCTCGAATCCCCACCCCTCTGCTTTGTCCAGCCTCTCCCTGTTCCCTCACCATAGATAATACTGTCCTAAAAGCCCTGGCCAGGATCCAATTACTGCTGATATACATCTTCCCTTCACTCCAAATGACTCTTCCTGCCATTGAAGGATACCCCGGAATGCTGAAAACTTGTCTTGATGGTAGAGTTAATGGTCATGCGGTCCTTGTCACTGAGGGAATGGCCTTACGGAGAGTCTTGATGGGTGTGCCAGTTTGAATGTATTGTGTCCCCCAAATGCCATTATCTTTGTGGTCTTGTGTGGGGAAGACGTTTTTGGTGCTGGTTGGATTTGCTTGGAGTGTGCCCCACCCAGCTGTCGGTGATAATTTTGATGAGATGTTCCCATGGAGGCTTGGCCCCACCCATTCGGGGTGGGCCTTGATCGGTGGAGCTATATAAATGAGCTGACTCAAAGAGGAAAGAGAGTGCAGCTGGGAGTGATGTTTTGAAGAGGAGCAAGCTTGCTAGAGAGGAACGTCCTGGGAGAAAGCCGTTTTGAGGCCGGAGCTTTGGAGCAGATGCCAGCTGCCTTCCTAGCTAACAGAGGTTTTCCGGAGGCCATTGGCCATCCTCCGGTGAGGGTACCCGATTGCTGATGTGTTACCTTGGACGCTTTGTGGCCTTAAGACTGTAATTGTGTAGTGAAATAAACCCCCATTTTATAAAAGCCTATTCATCTCTGGTGTTTTGCATTCTGCAGCATTAGCAAACTAAGACAGATTTTGGTACCAGGAGTGGGGTGCTTTTGCTGCTGAGTTTGCAAATACCAAACATGTTGGAACGGCTTTTTAAATGGATAAGGGGAAGTTTCTGGAAGAGTTGTGAGGAGCTTGATAGAAAAGGCCAAAACTGCTTTAAAGAGACTGTTTGTGGAAATATGGACTCTAAAGATACTTCTGATGAGGACTTGAGCAGAAATGATGAATGTGTTGTTGTAAACTGGAAGAAAGGTGATCCTTGTTTTAAAGTGGCACAGAATTTGGCAAAATTGAGTCCTGGTGTCAGATGGAAGGAAGAATCTGGAAGCAACAACCTGGAATACTTAGCTGAGGAGATCTCCAGACTACGTGTGGAGGACGTATCCTGTCTTCTCCTTGCAGCTTATAGTAAAATGCGAGCAGAGAGAGATAAACTTAGAACTGAACTCTTGGGTTCAAAGAAACCAGAAGTTGATGGCTTGGAAAATTACAGGCTTCCAGGGGGTGGAATCCCAGAAGCTACAGCCCAACGTGAGGATGGAACCAAACATGGAACCCAGCCGCCATTTCAGTACAAGCCAAGATTGGAAAAGGAGTTAAGCAGAAAGGATTTGTGGAAAGTCCTATTGTCTGATGGCTTTGACCCTTGCGTGCTTCATGCAAAGCCAACAGAATTTTTGCGAGATCTTTATAGACAGAGCCATTGCTGGTCTGGACTGGAGGAGACAGACAAGGAAAAAATTAAAGGAAAAATCTCTTCAAAGACAGAGCCATGGAGGTTGAGGTCTGGAGTCAGGAGGTCTCGGGCTGGGAGAGCGGAGCAGCCCACATGCATGGAAAGGGTGAGTTTGCCCTGGAGGTCGAGGGCGGGCTTTCCGCCTCGATGCTCTGGAAGAGTTTTGCCACCTCAGGTCCCAAAGAGGGCGGAGCACATTTCCAGGGAATTGAGGAGAGCCTGGCTGCCACCCCACTGTTCTGAAGGGGTTGAGCGTGTGCCCCGGAGATGGAAGGGAATCCGGGAGCTGCCCCGAGGTTTGAGGAGGGTGGGGCCGAGAAGGTGGTCTCCCCAATGTGTGGATATGCTGGAGCACTCACCCAAGCATTTGGAGAGGAAACAGCTGCCGAAAAGGCCCTTGGGAAGGGTTAGGCTCCTGCTCTCTCAAGCCCCAAGAATGCAACGTTGTTCTGTAAATGACTCTTAGACTTTGAAATCTAATGGACTTTGTCCTGTGGGTTTTAGGAACTGTTTTGCTCCTGTTAATCCTGTTTTCCTTACTGTTTCTCCTTATGGCAATGGAAATGTTTATCCTATGAATGTCTCTCCTTTGTATATTGGGAGCACATAACTTGTTCTAAGTTCACAAATCCACAGCTAAAGAAAAATTATGCCTTAGGACTGGCCATGCCTATAATTGATTTTGATGGGATCTTGTACTTAATTATTGTTACTGAAATGATTTAAGTTTTTGTGATATTGTGATGAAATGAATGTATTGTGTATTTGGAAAGATAATGTCATTTTGGGTTCCAGGGGGTGGAATGTGCCAGTTTGAATGCATTGTGTCCCCCAAATGCCATTATCTTTGTGGTCTTGTGTGGGGCAGACCCTTGGGTGCTGGTTGGATTTGCTTGGAGTGTGCCCCACCCAGCTGTCGGTGATAATTTTGATGAGATGTTCCCATGCAGGTGTGGCCCCACCCATTCGGGGTGGGCCTTGATCGGTGGAGCTATATAAATGAGCTGACTCAAAGAGGAAAGAGAGTGCAGCTGGGAGTGATGTTTTGAAGAGGAGCAAGCTTGCTAGAGAGGAACGTCCTGGGAGAAAGCCGTTTTGAGGCCGGAGCTTTGGAGCAGATGCCAGCTGCCTTCCTAGCTAACAGAGGTTTTCCGGAGGCCATTGGCCATCCTCTGGTGAGGGTACCCGATTGCTGATGTGTTACCTTGGACGCTTTGTGGCCTTAAGACTGTAATTGTGTAGTGAAATAAACCCCCGTTTTATAAAAGCCTATTCATCTCTGGTGTTTTGCATTCTGCAGCATTAGCAAACTAAGACAATGGGTCTCTCTAGTCATCAGTGTTACCCCACCTCTCTGCTCTGCCCTTATTAAAGCCATTTGTTCTGAAAGCTAAATGAATATTTTCATCTTCAAATGCTAGAAAACAATAGCAGGCAGCCAGCGATCAGTATAGAACAATGCTGGCTTAATCACTATTCTCTTTCCTTCTCGCTCTTCTTTCTCAATTGCTCTTTTCAGCTTTGTTCCTGCTTTCATCAGTGAGGCCCCTTACATATGACTCCACAATCTGTACACGCGGGTATCAGCACACACATTCAGGCACACACAAATCTGTGATTTTCTACAGTAAGTTTCTGAAGGGCAAAAACATACATATTCTATATATGTGTAACACTCATAATTTAATCTCTCCATATAAATACAGACTATACATATTCATGCATGTCTATTTTTGGACTCTAAATAATTCAATAAATTCCTATGTTGTCAAGTGTTGAATGAATACTTACATCTAAATACTTCATTTTACAAAAGCAATATATATTTTTTTCAAACATTGTGGTGATGTAAAGATGGAACACATTTACAATGAAACTGAAATATAGATGAATGACAAGCTATGGTGAATACATAAGACTATACAATATAATGTGAATAACTGAATAATACATACAAACAAATTCAGCACTCACATTGAATTTTAATTTGAGAAGAGCATTTTTGTAATAGCATTAATGAATGACAGAAGCCTTTGGACTGTTCTATATTTCACTTTGCTTTCACCCCATATCTATAGTTCTTGCTATCCAGTATGCAAAAGAAGAAGTCATGATGTCGTCCCTTTATTCCACCTTTCCCTACTTCAGAGATATCCCTGAAGTAACTGATTTCACTGGCAGAAGGATAGTATATAAAGATGTCCTCTCAGATCACAGCACCATTGTATACAATTTCATCTGTCCATTCCTTTCCCCTCACATCCTATCTAGGCACTTGAGCAAATGCCACCTCTAAGAGAGAAAAATGTTCATTATGTTGAACATTAGTAATGGCATATTACTAATTTTATCACACTGTAATTCACCACAGATAATTTATTACCATGTTATCTGCAGTGCCTAGTACTGTGCGGGACATACAGCAAGTACTCAATAAATGCTTGTTAAATGAACTACATAAAGTCATTTCATATATTAGGGGGAAAATACCCAATCCCTAACTTCATGAGTTAGCACATGGCAAGTAATGGCAGACACATTATCTTGATGGTGATGGCTTGCAATATCACAAACAAAAATCACTTTAAAGGAGAATTCAAATAGTGAAGTTAATTATTTGGATAAGAAATAACAGGATGTTAAGCAATTCAGCATTGCAGTCTTTATATTTTCTGTATTTTAAAAGTGCAAATGATTTGTCCATTGGCGTTGATTCTGGTTCATTATGTACAAGAAATGCTTCCTCCAAATCATTACTGGGAATCTGGACTTCCAGTAATATACTTCATGCAACAAAATTCCAGGAAAAAAAGAAAGCAGATAACTTCAAAGTAGATAGTAGTAGCATTTGATATATCTGGAATCTATGTAAAGTACACCCTCACTGAAATAACATACATTCAATGTCCATTAAAATCATGATCAGCAAACACAGTGAAAAACACATGCACGCATACAAACATGAGTCCACCCTTACACAACAGAGCTATATATGTCAAGTAAATATGCTAAAGCCCCACAATCCACTTGCAAATTAGCCAAACAAAGAAAAAATTAATAGAATATTTCTGTGGACTCAGCAAAAAACAAACAGAGAGGTCTATTGAAAAAAGAAAGTTTAATTGTGTAAGTTATTTTCCTTTAGGTTGTCAACAGGTTTGGTGTAAGATTTTAAACTATTTCATAAAACTTAAAATCACACTCTAATTAATTCAAATATACAGCTGTTTAATATTTGTATTACAATTATTAAATATTTTAATTGGATAAATTAAAGAAATACTCATTTCAATGTTTCTTTAGCCCCAAATTAAGATTCCCGTTATACTTGTGCAGCATCCCTTAGTCAATATGGAGATGTCCTTACTTATGTTATATAAAAGCAGGTTACTTTTTGCAAGTGAGTATAGTCCATAGAGTAAATGCATACTACATATTATGCTCAGTGTTCCTTTTCTGCACCAACAATGCATCTTCTGGAATTTTAAAACCAAAAAAGGCCTCCTTTGAACTTCACTTTGAAACCACCCAGTCCCAGGATTTTCTTAAATGACTCAAAGCCTGGCCTCACACACAAGGAGAAAAATCCTCCTATGTAATGGTAAAAGTGGCAAGGGAAACAAAAAAGACCCAAAGATGCACAGGACCAAGCGCTCTGTCAGTCAGCAGGCAGGGGATACCGAGTGTGTCAGGCGCAGCACTACATCCAGGGATATCCAACAATGAATGAGACACAAGGTTAGCCTTCAAGGAATTCTCATACTAGCACAAGGGTCACAAACACCCAGAGAGGGATAAGATCACCCAACAAATGTGTGCGATGAGATCCATGTATAACCAATCTGAGGTCAGAACAGTAGGGAAACACCTACATTTCAGGGCCTGGTGGGGAAAGAGCAGTCCATTTAAGGAGAACAAAAGCATTTCCAGTCACAGACTCCAAGGGAGTAAAGTTTCTGAGAAGACATAATGAAGAAAACGTTGAATACAGCACAGAAAGGGATCCAAAAAGAAGAGGACTGAAAACGTCTCATTGTGTTAAGCAACCGTGGGGCTTTGTTGACATTACCTAGAACAGTTTTAGTAGAAGACAGAGACAAAGGAAGGCTGGAGGGGTTGAGAAAGTGTAGATTTTTGTCTGAGAATGAATGATATGGGGAAGGGAAAGACTATATATAGCTAGAGAAAGAGGGAGTCAAGGAAATGTTTCATTAGGTTGAGAGAGACTTAGGCATGCCCATAGGCTAGAGGGAAAGAAACACTTGAAAGGGAGATATTGAAGACACAGAAGACAGAGAATGATGAATAAAGCGAAGGACCAGTAAAGAAGAAGAAGGCTAGTAGTGTCTAAATGGCACGGGAAGAGGAATCACCTTTATTCAGGAAATGGAATAGCTCTTTCACTGAGAAAGGAGACAAGGAAAAAAAGGATGTGGATACATTTGGAGGTAATGTAGGGAGAGATTGAGGGAATTCATGATTAAAGGCTTTAATTTTCTTCACGAATTGGAAGGTAAGGTTATGAGTTGGGAGAAAATTGAATTCAGGACATAAGGAGGAAGGCAATGTTTTTGATTAGTCACTAAGGTTAATTAACTTCTCTAAAACAAGTGAAAACATTAACAAAGTTGAGCACCTAGGTGTAGTTGGAGATCAGACATTTGGGGTAGCAGTAATCCTATGTGTAGCCTTAGATACAGTGGGCTTAACCATTCCTTCAGCCATCCCTACTACAAAAACCAAGAAGACTGTGTTTCAAAAGGGAAAGCAGAACTCAGAACAAATGGCTGAACTAATACTGATTTTCAGCATCCTGTTTTATTTTTACTCCAATTACTTGTGGTGAACATCAACCATGCCTCAGCACTGATATGAAATTTTGGCTTCTTCACAGCTCACAAATCCCACAGTGCAATAATAGAAAAAGAAGACCGGCTCCTACATTTGCTGATAAAGGTTGGTGGTGCTTTACTCATCTCTTTGCAGGTCATCCAGGCCGTCTCCCCAACACCATCCCTGTCCTTCTGGTTGCCCCCTGTGCAATGAAGTGCCTGTTAGTTGATGCACCGTGAGGGCCTGAGCACTGACCCCTCCTGCACCTCTGGCCCTCGCATCCCACTGGTGATGCTGGAAGGTCAGGAAGCTTTGTGACAGCAGGGGCCCAGGCGATACACAGAGACCTGCAGAACTCACACAGGCCGCCAAGCCCGTGCTCACTTCTGTGGCAGACTTCATAAGGCTCCGCTCTTTGACTGGTGTTGAGTTTATGTGAAAGTAATTAACAGCAATTAATCCTTAATTACAGTAATTAGCCAAGTTGCAGTAAATTAAACCACATCTGGAGCAGATGAGGGCTTCCGAATAGGAGGCAAAGAGAGGCGACAATCGGGGAGATGCTGAATTCATCTGACAGCATCTGATTAAGTCTACCTGTTGCAGGCAGCCTCATTTGCATGTTGTTTTTGTTTGCATTTCCCAGTAACCCTTTCAGTGGCATTCACAGTGTGGACCTCTTGGTCCCTGCTTAAATACCAGTTAGGCAGCCCTGCTGCCATCTGAGGAAGGAGTCCCTTCATATCCAGTAGGGAGGTTGGGTTTGCCTGGGCTTTATTTATATGTTTCCCCCCTCCCTCCTAACAAACAAAAATATAAATAGCAGGGACCTCATCAAGTGACAGGCTGAAATCAGAAGCCAAGCAAGGCTTTTTCTTTCTTTTTTTTTTTTTTGGCTGTTGGAAAGGGAAGATGATATGAGCCATTAACATATCTGATGGAGGAAGGGAAGCAGAGGGTAGGCAAGAAGGCAAAAGATACTTGCAAAAATAGGTCAAGCGGGTTGTCCTCTTGCAGAGAAGTCTCCAGAGCCTACAGAGAAGGGGCCCAGCCTTCGGAAGACCTGCTGCTGACATGCCACAGACAGACACAAGCCTGCCCATGCACACACACTTGCAGGCATGCAGAATGCATGAGTCCTTGATTTTTCTGACCTCACTCTGATAGGCACTATCCATCCTTATATATATATATGTTATTTTTTTCATATCAAAAAAGAAAATTAAGGCATGCAGAAAAATATGGTGATGAAAATAAAATTCACCCCAAATGCCACTATCTGAAGCCAAGTGTTGACAAATCTTAAAAGGAGAGAATACATGGCAACATATTGGGATAAATGGTTATTCTATCTGCTTCTTTAGCACCAAGGGGAAAGAGACAGTTGAGTTAATCTGCTGTTGTATCCTGTCTGTGCTCCAGACTTGGTCAACTTGCAGAAAATGGTACTTTTTCTAGGGAGCCGACCTTGGAGCCTCACCTGCCAGTTTAGTCCGCTCCCAATGTAACAGCTGTGGTAGCTAAAGCAAGGAGAGCAGGGAAAACATAGATCACTTTGCTTCAGTAACACCTCTCATTGGGGGATGACTGAGCTTTCTTGGAGGGGATGGGTGAATATTGGGGAAAAAAGGTGAGAAGAAGGAACCAGCTTCCCTAAAATCTTATACCCAACTGGGTCATAAGACCCAGGATGAGAAAGACACTAAGTGGTTTCATCCCCACCATACACAGAGCAGTCCCAAGAGCCACACTTCTGCTCCCTGGGGCATGCCCTGCAGATGTCAGGACATCCACTGGCTTCTGGGCATGCAGTTGGCATCACAGGGTCACAGCCAATAAGACGTGAGCTTCGAGTTCCCCATCTGGAAGTGATGGTTCTGTACCAGTCCATCCACATTCTCTTTCCCCACCAATGCCACTAACTCCAGGACTAACAGTCAGGGTTCGGGTACACGGAATAGAGCACAACTGACTTACAAGACATGGATTCATTAACTCTGTATTCTAACAAGCTGATCAAACTGTCATTTCTAACCTCCAACAAATCCCAACTCTGCTTTCTGCTACCCTCACACTGAAGCCCTTGAGGATTTATCCCAACAATAAGTGGCTCTGCTGCTTACTAGCTGTGTAACATGGGATGAGTTTAGAAACTTAAGTCTATTTCTAAATATGTGAAATGGGGATAGTGTTGGTACCTACCACCATTCAATTTTGGGGAAGACTAAATGAGGTAATCAATGCAAAATGCTTACCCCAGTGCCTAACACATAGTAGTAGCAGTAGTAATAATAATGTAGTAGTAAGTCCTTTTCTTACTACACTTGTACTGCAGGGCAGTACAGTATACAGGTTAAAAGTGCAGATACTGGAGCCAGACTGGCCTCTTATTAGGTTGAGTGGGTAAATATGCTACTTATGAGCTGTGTGATCTTGGGCAACTTAATTACCTCCTCTGGGCCTTAGGATCCTTAACTATAAAAGAGGGATAATAATTATGCCCACTTCATCTGGTTCTTTAAACATTAAATGAAGTGCCTAAAAAGTGCTGAGAATAATGCCCAGCATATAGTAAGTTCTATATAAATGCTACCTGTTATTATTATTAATTACACACACAGACACATATATGTGTATATCTTGACACAATACTTGTGAAATCTTTATATCTATATTAAAAGCATTTGTATTTTATTTGTGAATCCCTAAAGAGCAGACCCAAGCTATTGCTATCCTTCTAGATGGATTTTTAATAAATACTTTTTGATGGATAAGGAAAAGAAGGAAGAAGAAAAATGAAGGCACAAATATAAACACATGGATAAATGGAAAAGGTAATTCAGCAGGTCAAATCAGACCATTTCCTAATGAGTGAATCTATCAACAGGATATCATTTAAGGAAAATTCACCTTTTATCAATAAAAGTATTCCAATGATTTGAAACACACTATCAAGATTTATTTCCTACTCACTACAAGAATTCAGCCAAAATACTTTTATTTTTGCTTTTATAAACCTCTAAGGTCAGTTATCAAATTTTCCTGGATGCTTCCTTGCAAATTCTGCCTTCCAAATGCATGTGCCCTATGAAAATGCCCTATAAAAAGTACAGCAAAGGGAAGTGGCTATTACAAAAAGGGAAGTTGAGCAGAGAAGAATCTAAAGGCCTGACACAATGCTGAGGAGCCTACCAGCAGTAACCTTACAATTATCTTGTGGTTTCCTAGAAGTTATAATGAGCTGACCCACTTGGCGTATCAAATTCCTCCTGACTGGTTTTGCAGTTCTCACCCATGCAAGAGACACGGCTCTATGAAGAAAAATAACAGGCCATTTAAACTGAAATATGTTGCAGTGGGTGGAGAGAATACCGGGAAAGAGATGTATCCTGCAGTTAAAAATTACTCAATGACTCTCAACTGGTATTGTTGAGTTAAAATCAGGGGCCTTGAGCAAAAATATGCATTTTGGGAAAAATAAACAAATCTTTGGCTGAGAGAGGTTCCTCCCTTCTGTTGACTGAAGTATGCTTAGTTAGCATTAATACCCATATTTTCTGCTTTTCTTCCAATTTCATTATTCTGGCCTTGTCTAAATCAAAGATATGTTATAATTTTGAATAATGGGCTATATGCTGCCTGTGGGGAAATATGGTGATAATAAATAATTTCTGAAAATTATGAATTACTTCTCCCCTTTCGGCTTTCTTTTGGAAAACAAGTAAATTATAGGCTTATACAGGAAGTGGGGACATATTTGTGCAGGACCTCTTTAACACTTGTGGGTTTGCTTATTTCTCCAACAAGCAGGGCCTGACACGGCTCCCCTGTTTTAACCATCACCGCACCAATTCTCCCCAGAGGAGAAGGAATGCTAACCTGGATGTGGGGGGAAGATCTCTGGTGCTAAACAACAAAACTGTACCTGAATCCAAATTCTAGCAGCTGTCACAAGCAAAAGGCCTCATGGCAAGTGTGGCACCAAAAGTTTGGTGACGGTAGCACAACATGGTGAAAGTAATTAACAGTACTCAAATATATACCTGAATGTGATTAAAAAGGAAACTGTTAGATTGTATATATGGTAACAGGATACAAATCCTTTTAAAGAAATACATGGAACTATCCTACAATAAACAGTGAACTCTGGATTAAACCATGGACTCTAGTTAATAGAACAATTATAAAAATGTGCTAGCATCAATTGTAACAAATGCTCTACACCAATGGAAGGTGTTAATAATAGAGTGTTATGTGGGAATCCTATATTTTATGCATGATTGCTTTGTAAACCCCAAATTTCCCTAATAAAAAAGGAAAAGCAGTAGGATCTCCTGGTGACCTCACTGGCCCCTTCCCCACCCCTCACTGACAGTGCACAGACAGTCCACACTCCCAGTGTGTGGATCCCTGGTCCTGGTTCACTTGAGAAAAGGGTAAACCTCGTTCATATATTGGGAGCATGTGGGTCTGGCTCAATCTCTCCCATGGTGGCCTAAGGGACTGGCCATCCCAGGACTTTCCCTGCATGTGGAAGGCGGTTCATCAAGCTCTCTTACAGAACACTGAGGGAGAGCAGTCAAGTCATGCTGCCCGGGGCAAAGGATTGTTAACTGTAGGACATACGGTGCAGTGCCCTGGATGGTGAGGAAACTTTCCTAGGGTAGAAGGGACCTTTATATCCATATAAATAGGGGAATTCCTAAACCCACATGCACATGCCGAAGAGAAGAGGCAGGCACAGAAAGACCAGAGAGGCCCCTACCCTTTGGCCTGGAGCCGTTCTCTAAACTCCTTGTATGGATAAGCCGAGAAGGAGAGCACTTGCACAGATCAATCTGAAAAGACTGGGAAAAGCATTTTTCTTTTTCCCTTCTTCTTTTTTTTTGCATTTTTTTTTGTTGTTGTTGTTTTGTTTTGTTTCTTTTGTTTTTGGTTAGCTCCTGGTATTCAGGGAAAGCTCTGTCACAACACTAACTGGATACAAGCTTAAGGACCAGACACCTTAGAATCTAAATTCCAGCAATAACACATTAAAATATCAAAACATCCAGGTTTCAACAAAAGATTTAAAAGCATACAAAACATACAATGAAGCATGAAATGATGGCCCCAAGCAAAGGACAAGATTAAAGCATTAGAAACCATCAATGAGGAGGAACAGACCTGAGACATACCGGAAACTTACTTTTAAAAAAATGATCCTACATATGCTCAAAGAACTAAAGGAAAACATGGACAAAGAACTAAATAAAATTAGGAAAATGATAGATGAACACAAAGGATATATCATTACAGAGATGGAAATTATGAAAAGGGGCCCAACAGAGCTGAAGACCACAATAACAGAAATTAAGAACTCCCTAGTGAGGTTCAACAGCAAATTGGAACTGGTAGAAGAAAGAATCAGAAAACTTGGAAGTAAGATGATTGAAATCATGCAATCTGAGGAAAAGAAGGAAGAAAGATTTAAGAAAAGTGACCAGAGCCTGAGGAACCCGGGACATCATCAAGAGTGCCAATATATATTTTGTGGGACTCCCAGAAAGTGAAGAGAGAGAGAAAGGACAGAGAGAATATTCAAAGAAATAACAGCTGTAAACTTCCCAAATTTAAGAAAAAAATATGAATATACACATCCAAAACATTCAAGGAACTCTGAACAGGAGAAACCCAAAGAGACTCAAAGCTGTAGCATGTTATAATCAAACTCTAATGCCAAAGATAAAGTGAAAATTCTTAAAGCCACAAGAGAGAAGCAATGTGTCATGTACAAGGGAGCCTCAATAAGAGTAAGTGCTGATTTCTCACTGGAAACCATGGAAGGCAGTGGGATGACATATTTAAAGTGCTGAAAGCAAACAAATGCCAACCAAGAATTCTAGATCTGGCAAAACTATCTTTCAAAAATGAGGGAGAGATTAAGACATTCCCAGATAAACAAAAAATGAGGGAGTTTGTCACCACTAGATCAGTCCTACAAGAGATGCTAAAGAGAGTTCTGCAAGTTGAAAGGAAAGGACAATGGACAGTAGATTGAAGCTGCATGAAGAAATAGAGATCTCAGATGAGAGTAACGACACGAGTAACTATAAATGCCTGTACTATTGTATTTTTGGTTTGTAGTTCCGCTTTTTACTTCCTAAAGGAGCTAAAAGGCAAATGAATAAAATGTAATGCATAAACACGTAATTTATGACAAGAACTACATAAAGGTGGGGGGACAGAGTGATAGAGGAATGTAATTTGTGTATAGTATTGGAAGTTAAGCTGGTATCAAAGCAAACAGGATTGTTATAGATTTAAGATGTTGAATTTAGGCCCCATGGAAACCACAAAGAAAACATCAGAGAATACACAAACTCATAGAAACAAGAAGTAGAGTATAGGTTGCCAGGGGTGAGGAAGGGGCAATGCTCATTAATGCAAAATGAGCATAGGATTTCTGTTTGGGGAGAAGGCAAAGCTTTGGTAATGGGAGGTGGTGAGGGTACCGCAATATTGTGAATGTGATGAATCCCATTGAATGGTATGCTAGGGAATTGTTGAGATGGGAATGTTTATGTCGTATATATATTCCCACAATTAGAAAAAAAGAAAGAGCAACTAAAAAGAAAATGACAATTAAAGGCCATACATCATCCAGAATGGGATCTAGCAAAGGAGAAGAAAAGGCTTATAGGGACATTATTGGAATATTTGAGAAAATTGGAATATGCACTGTAAATTTATATCAATGTTAAATTTCTTGAAATTGATAATTGCACTTAAGGTGGATACATAAATGAACATCCTTGTTTTTAGGAAATGTACATGGTAATATTAAGTGTTCAAGGACCATGATGTATACAACCTATACTCAAGTGTTCAGAAAATGAATTTATCAATAGATATAGACAGAGAGAGAGAGAGAGAGAGAGAGAGAAAGGAAGAGAGGGAGGGGGAGAGAGGGGGACAGAGAGAGAAAGAGAGAAGGAGGGAGGGAGGGAGGGAGGAGAGAGAATATGCTACAACAAATGCGGCAAAATATTAAAATTGGTGGGTGGATCTGGGTATCTGGGAGGGGGTACAGATATGTTGGTGTTCTCTTTATGGGGTGTGTATTATCCTTGTAACTGTGCTTTAAATTTGAAAGTATTTAAAAATTTAAAAGTTAAAAAAGAGAGAGAGAACTACAACCCTCTGCTACCAATGACAGAACCACTAAATGAAAGTTATGTGCCCTATTTCCTTTCTAAACTATAGGAGTTCTTGCAAAATCTACTTTATTAAAATGTTTTATATACAAATTGTATTCCTCCAAATCATAACCAAATCCAGTTTCATTAATATGACAGAGTGAGTGGCAAGTAAAATTAAGCAGCCGTAACCCGTCTTCTAGTACCTTACAATCAAAAACAACAATATTGCGTAGATTTTTTTAAGACCCTAAGAAAGACATTAAAGACACATATTAAACAAATACATAAATTAAATAAGTTAATTACTGAATTTCATTACATGTTCATTACATGAATGTCAGGGGGGTGAATGCCATAACTCACTCAGGAGCTGCTAAAGGGTCAAAATATTTACCCCTCAGGGTCTGTAACTTGACAAAGCCTAAGCTTGGTGTTGAGCTTTAGCAAAACCATAACACCATATTGCACTCCTCAAACATCTGACCGAAATGAAGCGATCACAAAGAGTAGCTGGGGGGAACCCAGAAAACTGAAGGGAAGGCCTCCTCCTGCATTATGGAAGCACAAGGGCGTCTCTGGTAGAGAGTGGACACTAAGATAGACGCTGAGCCCCCACTACGCCTCCATCCAAAGGGAGTGTGACGACGTCACTTCCGCCTAGATGGGCCTCAGTTTCTTTCTGTTTAAAATGCAGTCTACCATCTACATAAAAAGGTTGCTATAAAGAACTATCCAAAGGACATCTGTGGGCAGCCATAGCCTCTATTTGAAAAGCTGTTTCAGTGTAAGGTACTGGGCCACTTTTACTAGTGAAGTATTACTTTGTCATTATACGTATTAGGAAGTAATTCCCTAACCAAAGACTTTCAAAAGACCATTTCTAATCCATAGACCTCCATTTTATTCTTGTAGACTTCCAATAAAGTGCAAATTCAATGATGAGGAAGTGGCCATGTTATTCCGTGATGTGGTTTCAGCATGCACCCATTCATATAATCAGATGTGACCAGGTGTTTTGTTTTGTTTTGTTTTGTTGGTTACTTCATTGGTTCCAGCCATATTTACGACTGAATGCAACCTGACTGATTAAACCGATATATGGCAAGCTAAGTGCTCACCGTCTGCATGGCTAAACATCTGGGCCAGCAGGGTCACTGCCTAGTTTTTCAGTTGCTGCACAAGCGGATTTAGGATCCATGATTCCCATCCCACCCCATTCTCTCTACACTAAACCCATGGAAGAAAAAGGTCAGAGTCTCAGTAGGTTCTATCAACTTATGCAAATCAGAAAGATCCTGTTCCCTGGAGGAGGTAGTTATGGGTTGACAAAAATGTTTGCATGAAAAAAAAAAAAAGAAAGAAAGAAAGAAAAAAAGAAAAAAAAAAGCTCACAGGTAAACACTGTGCACAAACTCTGACCATTCTATAATAGTCCAAAATGGCTTTCAATCACGTCAAAAACATTCAATTCTCAAGGCAAAAATGGGCATACAAGAAGTTTCATTAATCTAACACTTTTCCAGCAAGACAACATCTAAATCACCTGGGGGTGGAGAGGTGGGGGTGGGGTGTCAATTTCTGAGAAGGAAATTCCAGAAGCTCTTGGGTTCCAAATTTCTAAATCCTGGGGTTGTCAAAGATTCCTTATACCACTGAAAAGTAAGAAAAACAAATCCCACTATGGTGCCAACCATTCCAGTTGTCTTGGACAAGTCACTTTATTTCTCTGCCTTGGCTTTCTGGCCAAGAAATGATGGAAAGCTACTTCATACTGAGGATTTATTCATGTAAGCAAAGTACTTTAAAGATAGGAAGCCAGGGCTATTACAAGACCACTATTTTTGCCCTGAAATGCTCTTGCTATGGATTGGGCATCAGATGTTCCTGATAAATGTGTTAGTCTGAAAATGTTAGACATGCAGCGGTTTCTGATGTGTTTATGGGTAATCAGCCAGTCTGGCAAAACATCAGTGGCTGAAACCTTACCTGTAGGGAAGCAGAAAGATGCCATGGAAGTTAAGGTCATACAAGCAGAGGCAAGTTAGGGTAAATATGTAGATCAAGAGAGGAGTGCAGAGGATTAGTTTGCAAAAAGTCATTGCATTGAGAGGCCCTAGAATCCAAAGGAGGTTTCTCACTGGTACAATTTTCCCTGGTGTGTCTGGTGTAATGTTTGCCCACAGGGGCAAACAAAGTCACTATATTATGGACAGATAAATATTCTGAGGACCAAAGAATGAGAAGCCAACTGAGCTTCATTTCAACCCAAACCTTTTGGGGCTTATGCATCATTAGTCTGCATCATGGCTTCCAGTCATTTGCCCTTAGAACAAGAACTCTCAAAGGCCCGACAAAGAGGAATGGACAATGGCAGATTCCTGTTTTGCCTTCTCATTCCCTCTGAGTCTCTACTGAGAAGTTGATGTGGTGCTTGGGTGGCCATAAGTGCCAGAAGGGATTTTCTAATCATTAGAAAGCATAATCCAAAGATGCCTCTGTTTACTACAGCACCACAGCATTTGTCATTCAAAAACCAAGCGGCACCCAAAGGACCTGTGTAGACAACCCTAACGATACAATAAAGGGTATGCAGCAAATGTCTGCAGGGAGCATACAAAGCATTCAGCAAGTTGCGGAACCACCACCAGTAATAAGCAGGACGACCTAGAGAGGCAGCAAAGGACAAACATCACAAGTTGCCGGAAAGTGGCAAGCAGCGGAAGCAGCAATCTGTGGACCAATCCCCATCTCTGAACGAGGCATTGGTCTCTTTTCCCATTACTCTGTTGCTACTGGAATAGGACTAAAAGTATCTTTCTTAGCCTATTACAAAGGGCAGCTAGAAGGAAGAGTAAGATGCTAGATATGAAATGTACTATCACTGTGATCTAGAGGAAGACATCGGATTTTGTTGCTTTATCTGTGTGTATATGTGAGAGAGACAGAGAACCCTTGTGAAGGAAGAATCTATAGGCCTGGAAGCTCAGTGGAGCACCTGAATTTCTGGATTTGATTTATGCCCCTCCCCCCACCCGTGAAGTGCAGAAATGAGTGAAGGTTCTGATGGAGCTCTCGGCAGGACCCCCTGCTACAGACAGATAACCCAGTAACATCCAACAGTCTCCTTTCCCCTTGGAACAAAAGATTATTCTGGGGTGAGGGAAGGGTGAATCAAAACCAATTAAATCCCTTTTGAGCTTCTTAGAAGAACAGACCAAGTTTTCAGACAAAGTCCCTTGTCACAGGTAAGCACATGAATCCAGGGAGACCCTCAGGCTTGCTCCACCTAACCCATATGCCGATTTACACTGTTTGCGGATAGAAGCTGAGTTCACTAAACACTCCCCACGCTTCAGCTCCTTCCAGCCTGTGGGCTCTGGCCCTTCTTCTCATCTGCACAGTTCAAATTAATTATACACTTTAATTTCATGAATTATTAATTTGATTCTGACTCGGTAGCTTATGATTATCCAGTGCTACAGACTATACAATTCCAGCTTCATTAAAACATCACCAGCTGCCTGAGAGACAGACATTAAATAGGGGAGAGCAATAATAAAATTAAGCTTCCGGCACACAGCAACAGAGTCTTCCTCAGCCACAGGCAGTGCAGGTCTCTGCTGCCTGGCTGGCCCAGGCAGAATGGAAAAAGTCCTTTTAGGCAAGTCCATGCCCCTTCTCAAAATGTGTTTCTTGGCCTTCCACAATGCACACAACTTCAGATGGTCAGATGGCATGGGGGGCAGCAGGGAGGGGGGTTGTACATTCATCTGTCTATCTCCCTCTCCAAGCCCTTCCATTTGCCCATCACCCACATTCATCCAACATTAACTCTTTGATGACTGCCAATGCTCCAAGCACAACCAGGCTGGCCACCACCCAGCATCCACCGTAGTGCCATGTTGCTGCCAGTTGGGCAGACAGAGCAAAGCCAAAGCCTCTAAGAAGTTAGCCTGAGCTACATCTTTTCACTGAGTCTCTCTTTCCTCTCTTTTGCTATTTAGTTTAAGAAGAGGTTGGATGATGAATGGAAAGGGATTGGGTTTTAGCTGCAGCTTACAGTGCTACCAATGCTGTCAGTTACTTCACCATTCAGAGATTAAATATACATAATGCCTAGTCGAGGGCCTGGCACATCATAAGTGTGAGTTTCCTTACCCCCATCTTTGCTTTTATAAAACAAGGGAACTGAGCTCAGACTCTCCAAAGATTCTTTTGGAGCTGACTTCTACACCTCTGTGTGGAAGATTCCTACCCATCATGTGAACCCAAACCAGATTTGATGTCTCCCTCCCTCAGAAATCCCTTGCTTACAATTAACCAAGAGTATGAGAATATTAGATCTGTATAACTCAACAAGATCACTGCCCTGGGGGTCTGCTGTGTCCTCCCGGAAGACATCATGGGCACTTGCTCTTCAGAAAGAGGTGCTGGGAGGAATGTCCTCGCTCTTTGATTGTCACACCCTTCTTCAAGAAATTCATGAAATCACTCGCTGTCAAGGCATGGTCCCAGCTGAGGGAGCATTATGGATGTATGACAAAGGAAGACAATGACCAGAACAAAGAAGAGAATGAGGAATGGACTTCTGATGGGGGTGGGGGGTGGGGGAAGGGTAAAGGAGGAGGGAGTGAAAAGAGAAAGGGAGAGAGGGTGAGAGATACAAGCCAAGCACCTTTTTTCTTCTGCCTTGTGTAGAGAAGCCCATTTAAGAATGCAGTGTCCTCTATGGAATAATATACTCTTTCAAATAAATAAAACCATAGCACTTCCTCCCAGCAACTTTGTGGCAAAACAATTTGTGGACAGAAAATGTTGGAATTTAGACATTCCATTTAGCTGCTTCAGAAATCTAAGGACCCCGAACCTTGTGGGATTTGAAATCAATGGAATTAATTAAGGGAGATGTCCAGTGCTCTCCACTAAGTAATCAGCAGGTACAGTAGACCTGAAAGTCTATAAAGAAAAATGGAATGGGATGACATTGAGGAAGGTGGCAGAGAATAAAAAATGAGCATCCAAGTGGGAAAGACACACACACACACACACACACACACACACACACACACACACAGCCATTGATCGCAGCATAAGAGATTAAGGCTTCGGTGAGCAGCAAGAAGTTTCTGTAACAGAATTCTGGTTACCGAGCATGAGCAGAAGCCCTGAAGATATCTATAACCAGTGACGGCCAGACACAGCCACAGCCGGGGACCACCTGCCAGGGAGCCTGGAGCTGAGAGTAGGTCCGGGGATAAAATACAAGACTGGCTTTAAAAGATGTTATTATTGTACAGTATATGGATCGTTTTCTGCCATATTATATCCTACTTATTATCTGTTTCTTTCACTAGAATGGAAGCTCTATGAGGGCAGGGACTTTGTTTTATTCACTGTAGTATCCACAGTGCCTAGAACATAGCTTGTCACATACAAAAAAAGATGATCTATTCATTCTTATTAAAATGGAGGAATGAATGAAGCATTTTAAGCAAATATGTGTACCCCCTTTCATCCGAATGGGACTCCCCATTTCCTTGGGGCAAACCAGGGCCAGTTGGAGAAAGCGGGAACTCACAGACAGACTCTTCAGGAGAAGCTAAATAAAATGTTCAGGGTTCGTACCTGTAGAACATGGGTGAACCTCTGGTAACTTGATTTTTCATGCCAATGACAGCAAATGGGAAAATGAGAGAATCTAGATAAATGTTTTTTAAGCCATTCTACAGTGGAAAATAATTGCACTCTCTTGACAGAGAACTGTAGCTCAAGTGATTCAATAGCTTTTGCTTTTACATCATTATCCTCCTCTCTTCCTCCATACTCTTCCAACCCTGTACAGGAAAAACCAACAAAAAAACAAAAACATACTGACACCAAATTTTACAGATGAGTCACTGAAATTTGGAGCAGTGTCCTAAAAAGAAATCTGGCCACACCGAGAATCAAGTAGAAAATCTAAGAATCTTTAGCCCCCAATTTCATGTGCAACCAAGTCAGATGTTGGGTCAAGGGCCAGTGGGGGTCAAGAACAGTGAGTTTCATGTTCCTTGGTGCTCAGCTGACCTTTCCACCACAAAGCAAAACTAGAAATAGTCCCCTGCATGACAACTCCAAGAAGCAAATTCCAGAAATGGGAGTGGACAGTTTCCCACGATCTTGAATGTGTGTAGGCTCTCAGATTCGGAAGAAACCTTGCTTGCCTAGTCATCTTCCCTTTAGTTCAAGTATAGGATATAACACCAACTAAAGATATTGTGCCATTCCTTTGAAGAAAGAACTCCCCTCCCCCTGTCCAAGAGGATTCTACTGAAATTTGTCTTTTGCTGCAAAAAGTCCTAAGCCAACCCCAGTTCCAATACAGAGGTAGCACCTTCCTTGCACCAGAGATCACAGACCAAACAAGAAGCGATTCACTGGGCATCTCTGGTGCCTTATTAGTCATCTCACTACTTCCTTGCCCACGCATCACTTGCTACACATAATAATAAGATGTCAAGCAGGGCCTACTAGAGGCCACCACTAATATTTCTCCGTGTTGGGTCCCCAGTTTGGGCACTGGCAGAAGGCATCCTTGAGGGACTTCTGTTTATGTCAGCAGATGTTAAGCCTGAGAAGAAGCAGCTTTGGTTTCTGTAACTTCCTCCAAATGAAGTTAGAAGCCTCCAGAGCTCTTGCATATGTAATAGAGATCTAGGAGCATCATTTCCTTTGTGGCCAGCACTATAATGTGGCAAGTGAACACTGACTTTCTTTGCAGAGTATAAAATGTCAGTCATGTTGCCAAGAGTCTCTCAGAGGGGTCAGCAGGTAACATCAGGATTCTTGGCCCTATGAGGGGATTTCACACTCAGAAAAAATCCAGCAGTCTCTGCCACCTACAAGCTTAGAATCCAGCCAGGGTGAAGTTTCCCATGAGCTCAGATACAGTATCTGAAAAACTGCCTGTGGTCATTAGAACCACAGGACTGTGGGAAAAAAAATAAAAATATGCAGAACAATGAAGGAAGGATTTTCTGAAAGAGAAAACAATCTTTCACCGTTTTCCTTGTCTTTACTACAGAAACACAGCATGGGACCTGCCTGGATGTGGGGACTTTCCAGTTCCCATGTGAAGCTGGACATTTGGCATTCGGTACAAATTAGTTCCTCAAAATCAGAATCAATTGTCATAAAATGTAGGGAAGTATTTTCCCGCGGGGCAAGCATTTGCGGTAAAACTGGAAATGTTCAACTTGATTATAATGCTTTACGAAAAGGTCAGTGTGGGATTTCAGAGCTTTACCTTGAGGATGTTAACTCTGTTTACAGGCAGGATGAAATTCAGAGAGTCAAGTTGCCCAGGCTTGCCATGTCCATATCGCTCTGATGACATGTCACAGGGCCAGCAGCAGACTGTGTGCTGCAGAAAACAAATGCATGCATACACATGCCCACTGAGCACACACACATACACACATGCCAATCCACATGCTTTCAGGAGCCAAAGCACCTCTAGATTTGGTGACAGCAACAGTGTGCCATCACGGGCATGTTCATTGAATAGACCAAAAACAATGTGATGATACAATAATCTAAAGCAACAGATCTCAATTCAGTGGGGCATGGCATAGAATCACCTGGGGAGCTTTTCAAAAATACATATATCTGGTCCTCCCTACATCCAGTGATACTGATCTAGGACATGAACAATTTTTAGAAGGTCTCCAGATAGTTCTGACATGCCATACGCCTACTCCCTGGTTTCCTGTAATTACTACATTTACCACTCCAATTAAGAGTCCAAAACTTTCAAATACTCAGGGCCAGGTAAAAATGGCCACCACTTCCTGATGTCTAGGTTCTAGTTGTACACTTGTCATAGAATTTCATCACATTTGGAATCAAGATTCACAATCTACATGTTACCCTAGACATAGAACCATTGACTTCTCAATTTTCCTTCTAACAGGATAAAGAACAGACAAGAATTTCTCCTAACCATAAACTTCCGATTTAAACCTGAATGAATGGATAGAAAAATGGGTCAACATTGAGTCACTCGCTCTTGGGACACTCCCTGACAATTTATTTCCCCTCACAGACCAGCATTCCGGGATAGGTACCTTTTTCAGATCTCCATAGCCCCGTTTCTTGTTCAGTTTATCAGATCTAAGGAGGGTCATAGCCCGGAAAAAAGGCTGGATAGCTTTTTGAAACACTTTTGTCATCAACCAAAAGTTGTCCTTTGGCCAGATCCTGAGGGTTGGCTCCTCCTCTTACAGTAAATCCAAGTGTGATTCAACTTGGGGGGAGGGGGGAGATTAACCATGAAGACCAGAAAAACAGGACTGCATTCTCAAGTTTCAAAACAACCAAACTATGCCTTACTTGAATGTCATGACATTCGTACATTGTAAAATCTGGAATTCTGAAACAGACTTCTCTTTCAAAACTAGTTCCATCCACAAAGATAAGGGTCTTTCACTATCTCCACCATCTTAATATAACATCTGGATGGTCAAAGTGTCAAAAGCATTACTGAGCCAGACAACCTCTGTCATCCAAAACAGTAGAGGTGGACTTGGCCCATCCCAAAGCCTGGGTAACTCAGGGTTTGGCTGCTCATTTGCTCCTAGATCAATATGACACAAATACTCATCGTGTGATAATAATTAGCACAGTGAAATTACAGAAACATTTTAAAGACTGTATCTGCCACCCAAGTCCTAAACTCTCCTGGTTGTCAACTATTCCTCTTGGATTCATACCTACCTGAGTTAGTCCCACCAGGAGCAGTGTCCAAAATGTCAAAGATCACCACAACCCGGCCACTCAGAGGCTGTCAGAGTTCTCAATTATGATCCAGCTGGGGCTTCCAACAGGGAGCAGAAGCTTTTCAACCCAGGCATTGCTGTCTATCTGGTGGGTGGTGGTGACAGACCCTTTGACCAAAAACAACCCAGATCTGCCAAAATTACCTTGAATGTGCTAGGATGCCAACAATACAAAATACTATTATATTTTATGTATGTGGGAAAGTTTAGTCAAAGAAGGTAAACGCACTGTATTATTGATAACCTCATGTGGAAACACAACTAGCATTTTCATGAAGGTATTCATAGATCAGGATTCAGACTCCCAAATGTATGATTTAAAGCATGTGTGACCTTTGCAAGTTGTGGAACTATTTTGAACTTCACCTTCTGAATCTATATAAATGGGGATAATATTATCTACCTTGATATTCTTTTGAGGATTAAATAAAACAGCAAATACATCTGACACATAGTAAGTACTTAATAAAAGACTGCTAATGCCTCAAGAGCTACCATTGCTATGACTATTAATAGGGATTCATCTTCTCTTTGAGGTTATGCTTGGTGTTAGGTGTTAGTGATGGGGAAGAACTGGATCAGGAGCTGGAGATCTAAGACTATGCATTTTGCTTACTCCTCTGAAACCACAGTCTCCCCCTAGTGGAGACCCATTAATTTGTTTGTTTTTTAGCTCCACCTCTGAGGTGTTCAGCCAAGGCATGCCTGTTTCCAGGCAGGGCTGGATGAAATAAATGCTTCATTTTGTTTCTCTGTCAGAAATGAGCCCCTGGTCCATGCAGGGGATGTGTCTAGAGTGTGTTCTAACTTCCTGGAGCCAACACACACCTGCCAAAGTAGCTGGGATGCTGTCTTCCCACCATCCCAGAGCTACTCAAAGGAACTCCCAGCTGCTGCTGGAAGTATTTTTAGCTGCATTATTTATTTGAACACCTGCCTGAAAATCCTAGACAGAGCTCAGTCTAGAGGGGAGGGGACACTGGGATTCCCAAGGATTCTTTCCCAATATGGGCACATTTGTTAGTCTATATCCATCCTGTGGCCAAGAAGGGCCTTCCTTCTCCCAAAGTCTGGTTCTGATCACACCATACACCAGGTGAAGAGAAGTCTCCAAAGAAACACCTCCAATGGCATGTTCTTATGAGAGGCTCTCAAGGAACCTAAGAGCTTAACACTAATGCCGTGCCGGTGCATGCACAAGGGACAGCATCTCACCCAGGCAGCTATTAAGATATTAGCCACCAGCAGCTGTCCTTCCTGTGCTGGCAAACTACTAACCAAGATGGTTTCCTTTATTTTTACCAGTAGGAAAACTGAGATACGGCGAGAACTGTGACTCAAATGGCATCCTCTCTCCTACTTCTCTGCCTTTGCTTATTTGGTTCTTCTCAGATGTAATGTCCATTCTTCTCCCTTCTGCTGACTCAAATCCTACCCTTTTTCAGCTCATACTAGTCCCAATTCCTCTCCCCATCACCGTCAATTCCCCACTATCACTACCCTGCAACTTAACTGCTCTCTGCCTCCTAAATTGCTTGCTGTCCTTTTTATAGTCTTTAACATTTTAATCATGCTCCATATTGTACTGCCTGACATCCAGTATGTGCTCAACAAATTGAAAGAATTTTTAGGTCTTTTAAGAAAGGAATTAGTATGTCTTGACCTTTATTATTATTTTTTAAGTGATTTTTAACTCAGTACTAGGCACATACCAGGTGCTGAATAGAAGCTTGTAAACTGACTGAAAGCCCTCTCTCAAAGCCACATTGCAATCTACCATTATAAAAAGGGTTACAGTTCAAAATTCTTGTTGCTGGCTCTCGGGTTTGTGGCACCAGGTCATGCTTTTTCTGCACATTCAGCTTTGAGCTAAATTGCCTAATTTCTCAATATTTAGGCTTCATATTCTGTTCAAGGGGGTAAGGATCATATTATTTTTTAAGTCACAGAGTTTTAAATGACTGGATGTTCCTGCAAGGTTTTGAGATCCAGGAATGATTGATGCCATATTTAGTTCAGAGCACCACTGCTTTACATAGACCAGAGGTGGTGTGTACAGAGACAGACACATAAAAACACTGCTTAGCAGTCACCACACATACCATTTTCATATGATCTGAAAACATCTTGCTAGCATAATTCATAAGCAGAATGTCTTTATATTTAATGACCCAAATATGCCAGTCACATGCCTCTGAAAATCAAGCTACCTCCCCAAACACTGCAATTTTCTATTACTCCTTCTCTCCCAAATCTCTCTGCCTTAGATTTGGACCTCTCTGATTGCTCCTCTGGGAAGGCCAAGTGGATAACAGGCCTTTGTGGGCACTCATCTTGTGAGGTAGGGATGAGAGGAGGCTGAGGGTATAAATGGTTTCAGCAAAACGAGTTACAGTTCCAATGATACAGATTTTTAACTGACCAACAGACTTGACACTTTGAGAAGACTTTATCCTAGCCCATATTTCCAAGTCAAAGGAATCAACTCTGATAATTCACAGACTCATATATTTTGGGAGAGAACTTAACAGTCATCCAGTCCTACTTCCTACTTTGAAGGCACAGACCATTCAAACAAAAGTAGACCTTGTACACTTATTCATTCATTTTACAAATATTTATCCAGTACCTACTATGATCCAGGTGTTATTCCAGGCACTGGAATATAGCAGGAAACAAGATGGATAAGGTCCCCACCCACATTTCCATATAAGTTTTCATCCTCTCTTCAAACAAATGAAAAAACCCACAGTAACACACTGGAGAAGGTTCTCAGGCAGGTAACAATGCACTAACCCTTGCTACAAACAAACTTCAGGTCCCTCAGGATCACTAGGCCTGTGCAAGGCTTCATGAACAATCAACTGTACAGAACACAAACACACACACACACACAAATTCCTATGACTCAGACAGGCCTCTGCAGTACTGAAAGGTCTTCCATCAGAGCTACCAAAGACATCATCATCACTTTTCACTGCTTCTCCTGAAAGAGATTTAGGAAACAAATGGCTGAGAATGTACGCACGACTTAGAAAAAGTATTTAATGAAAGAGTCATCACTTTAGAAGCCCAATTAAAAGTCATATTCATTCATTCATTCATTCAACTATTCAATATTCAACATTTATTGAGCAGCTTTGTGTGCAAAGCGCCATATTAGTTAGGTGCCTAGGGAAACACTGAGATAAATGGCACCATCCCAGCTCTCAAGGAATTTAAAAATCAATTGGGAAATTACAATATTCATTTTACAGATGAATAAACAGTGGCTTGGACAGTTAAGGGCTTTATTTTAAATGGTTCATCCTCTAACTAAATCATAATATAAAGGCATTAAAAAGATGAAAAAGCACTGAGCTAGGATGGTAGGATATCCTAGTTCTAGTTCTGGTTCAGACTCATTGGGCAGGTCCAATCCCTTCTCTTGGGTTTAAATTTCCTCATCAACAAAAAATGAGGTACCTTTAGAACAGGTCCTTCCAGCTCTCAAGATTTTAGAATTCTGACATTTATGACCAATGAAAGAACTCAGTCTCTTGGCAAAAGGAATGCATTGTAATGAGAACTGTTATTTAAAGTACTATTTAAAGGAATACGAGAGCTATTCCATTCCACTGGCCATTGTCTACTCAGAAGACACTCAGTTCCAAGTGGGAATATGTCCTCTTCTGCAGACTTTTAAACTGGCAGCCATCTTAGCAACAATGCCAAAGAAAGCTGGAGCCCTTTCTTTCTTTCTTTTTTTTTTTTTTAATCATCATTTTATTGAGATATATTCACATAGCACGCAGTCATACAAAACAAATTGTACTTTCGATTGTTTACAGTACCATTACATAGTTGTACATTCATCACCTAAATCAATCCCTGACACCTTCATTAGCACACACACAAAAATAACAAGAATAATAATTAGAGTGAAAAAGAGCAATTGAAGTAAAAAAGAACACTGGGTACCTTTGTCTGTTTGTTTCCTTCCCCTACTTTTCTACACATCCATCCATAAACTAGACAAAGTGGAGTTTGGTCCTTATGGCATTCCCAATCCCACTGTCACCCCTCATAAGCTACATTTTTATACAACTGTCTTCGAGATTCATGGGTTCTGGGTTGTAGTTTAATAGTTTCAGGTATCCACCACCAGCTACCCCAATTCTTTAGAACCTAAAAAAGGTTGTCTAAAGTGTGCGTAAGAGTGCCCACCAGAGTGATCTCTCGGCTCGTTTTGGAATCTCTCTGCCACTGAAGCTTATTTCATTTCCTTTCACATCCCCCTTTTGGTCAAGAAGATGTTCTCCATCCCACGATGCCGGGTCTACATTCCTCCCCGGGAGTCATATTCCACGTTGCCAGGGAGATTCACTTCCCTGGGTGTCTGATCCCACGTAGGGGGGAGGGCAGTGATTTCACCTTTCAAGTTGGCTGGAGCCCTTTCTTAAACTCCCTTAAGTCCCTGCCAAGTGTCCATAACACAGGGCAATAAGTGTTTGCAAGAGCTATGTTGTTCCCTGTAAGAATAACTGCTCCAAAGATAATGTAAGCAGTCTATGTGTGATTTGACAAATGGGGGCCTAGCCTACGTGTAAAGAACTCTTAATTAAAGGTTTAATGGCCAATGAGAGGATTGAACTAGATCATGTGTAAGGTCCCTTCCAGCTTTAGCTTCCTATATTACTATGAATTCTGTACGGATAATGTAAAAAATTCCTTTACTGAGTTAATTAGTGAAATTAGGATGTTAATCAAAATCATTTATATTCAGTTTGTTGGTAGTAATTTCCAAACTGAAGAAAAAGAGTTAGTATACAAAAACCTCATTTTGGATTTTTAAAAACAGACTGTTTAATAATTTCATTACATTTTGAAACAGTCCCACCCCCCACCCCCTATAGAGATTTCCTCTGAACTTGGTGGCTGTATCTTAAATTGCCAATCAGCTGGCCATTTTGCAACACCAGAGCTATAAATCATATAACTAAAGATCTAAAAGACAGAAAGATTGGATGTGAAGTCTTTTGCTTATATTTAATTTTTCCCTTACTGCTTCGACATATCATTTGGCCTTAACACTTTCATAGTTTGGTCCTAGAGACACAGGTGGTTCTTATTTCAGGCAGTGTGAGTGGTTCTGCTATTCAAAGATGAATGAATAAGGCGGCCTTGTAAATAGATTAGCATAATAATGGTAATAATGCTTTCTGCTGCCTTCGGTGCCTACTTCAATCTGTGCGCCCCTGAAAATGCCTCCCTTCCCCCATGCACTGGTCTCCTTTCCCCTCTTTCCCACCGCTTGATTGTACTCTTTTGGTCTTGGGAAGACAAAAGTGAATCACCAGTCAAGCAGCTGCAAGAGAGGATGGGAGGAGGGAAGAGAGGGGGAGCAGAGAGACAGACAGACCGACAGAGAAAGAGGAGATGGGGAGCAAACAGTAAAAAGCCTAATATAGTTTAAGATAGGAAGGTTTATGCGGAATGAATTGGGAAAACGCAAACCTCACTGTTCAACATGAACAAGACCTTCTATCTTCTTTTTATGACATTTGCTGCCTATCACCATTTTATCTTTCCTCCTTTTTATTTTAATCACATGCTTGACCCTCATATAGCTATATTCATATCTCAAATTCCTAATTGTTTTAGAACCACGCATAGGTCCAGGCCCAGATGTAATGTAAGAATTTTGGAGAATTAGGTGCAGAACCTAAAGCTAGTGGCAGATTGGGCTTTTATCTATCAGCGTAGAGGGACAAGAACAAGGAGCCTTTACCAAGTCCAAGGGCTTTGCCAAGACGCAGAAATCCAGACCTCTCTGAAGTCTTAAAATCCCTCCCTGGGGTTGGGAGTTAGTAGCAGTAAATCAATGACTCAGTGGGGGCTTCAGTTTACATACCTCCTTGTGTTTTTAGTCAATGTCCTTTCTCATAGACATTCATTGACTTACTATGTGTTCCTGCTCTCTCACCCTAACCCTTCATCTGGCCTATAAGGACGTGGGAGGATGATGAGTGAGAGGTGATCAGGAAAAGTCCTTCTAGGAAGCTGCCATGAAGACCTCTGGGAGAACAGATAAAGGAAGCAAGCAAAGGGCAGTCCCTGCAGCAGCAGGGAATGTGCAAAAGGAGGCATCTCACACAACCCCAGCACCCAGGCCTGCCTGTTCAGAAGGAAACTGCCAGAGCAGGGAGATCCCAAGACGAACAGGCAACAGGGCCCACACACCAGGCCAGGAAACACAGCCACTTCCCTTCCTTTGTCTCCTAAGACCTGCGCGTGTTTTCCCTCATTTGAAGGGAGCCGGGAGCACTGGAAGCTGGGCTGACCCTCTGGCTCTCGTGTTGATTAACATCCCCCCTCTGCCTCGCTGTGACCCCCTCGGGGGCACACATCATCACCCACCCCACCTCCTTCCTCCGCACCTTCTGATACCAACCGGGAAAAGGGAATCTAAAAATAAAGCCCGGGCCAGTGTGTACCTCGCGATTGGGCTCCTGTGCTCACAGATCTGCTTATTTTGGCCTATCTCTCCCCGGCGATAAGGCTGCTAACAGCCTGTTATCAGCCAGTCAGTGAAAATGTGCTCCAGCCTGATTAGGCCTCAGTCTTTGCCAAGGTTATAAACAGCCGTTATCGTTTTCCTGAACAGAATAATCTGGACAGTATCAGCTCAGAAACATATGGGCCACACAGAGAAGATAGCCGCTGACGGACACTTCATTTTAATTGTAACGAGTGGGTAGCAGCAGCCTGCAGACAGCAGACAGAGAGCTGCCCGATTGGCAGCAGGACTTTTTTTTTTTTTTTTTCCTTTTTTAATCCTTTCTTCCTTCCCTGGTTTCTAACACCTAAGCTGCTTTCGTATTCTGGGTGGCATAATGAACTGGGCCCTATCCCAGATGTTACCACTCATCAAGAATGACCCTGCCCTGCAAGGCAGATGGGACCCTTCCAATTCTCTTATGAAAACAACGCCAAAGGGGAGCAGAGGGGAACCAATACAACTCTCTCTGTTTTTCAGCCCCCAATTCTATTTCAGTAAACCTTCCCTCTCACCCCATCCCAATCTTGCCCCCCAGAGCCATGCTTCCTTAAAGATCCCCTATCTAAGAATGCCTCATTCTCAGTGCCCTGTACAGAGAACAGGTCATTAACCTGAGTTGGCTGAGTATTTATGAATGGAGCACATTAATATCATTTCCTTCATCCTTCCACAGCTAGACATATATATGCATCAACTAAAATTAAGCTCGTGTGAGACAAGCCCATGCACGTGGGGATTTTGTGTCCTGAAAGCAATTTCAAAAATCCAGTTTCTCACCATGGTAACTTTTGTGACAAGACTGGTTTCTCAAGCTTGTCACAAAATGTCAACTAGCTGGCATTCGGAGGATAAGGAAGGGGGCCTAACAGCAAGAGAGGGCTGTGATGATAAAAGTTTTGGTGAAAGGGTTCACCTCTCTGTTTCCGGGTCAGTAGACATCTGGGTTGCCGGCGTTTAGCCCTGGGTCACACTATTGGTGAACAGCCAGCAGTCACCCTGTTCTTTCATGGTGATGATTTTTTTCCCCCTTCACGTGTCACAAGAAACAAAGTGGTAGGAAAGGTGTGGAGTGAAAGGCAGAAGAGGTCGATAGTAAGAGGGTATAGGAAGAGGAGTGCCTTCTCCTTCCATTCAGCAGCAGGCTCGTTCTGTACTGCCACTGGTCTTGCTGTGTGTGACATTGTCACTGTGGCTCTTACACTAGGGTGCACACCTGGCTGGCCAGATGGGGTCAACAAGAACAGGTGTGGCACAGAGGAGGACAGATGCTGCTGTCCCATCTTGAACCCAGCCATCCTTTGTCACTCTTCAACATTCACATTTCATAATATTTCAAATAATTAACTATCCTCAACTTGGGCTTCCTTTTCTGACCCTTTCCTCTGTTTTCCTCAGCTCTCTTTCTTAAACCCTTAAGCTTCTCTTCCCTTTGACCACAGAAAGCCAGAACTTTCCACCGCCCTTCCTCCACACAGTTAAAGTCAAGCACTGGAGAAGCCCCCAGTATAAATTCCACATCTGGTGGCTTTCTCCTAAGGAAGAAAGGAAAGAACTGAAAGGAAAACAACTAGAGCAAGTTAAAAAGGAATTCCTTCTAAACTGTGAGCGTCCCTCTTTGGGGGGGCATCAGTTTGCAGTTCTGCAGAGAAAGGATGATGACATTGCTTTGCCTGGTAAGAAACAGTAACAACTGCTAATATTTATTGATGCATGTGTCAAGCACTGCTCTAAGCACTCTACATAAATTTATTAATTTAATCCTCCAAATAATTCTGATCCTTTCACACCCAAGTAGCCTGCCCACTGGCTGTGACTATCAATTCAGCGGCTCCTGGGTCCCCAGCAGCCTCACATCCAAGGAAGACTCTTGTCCACTGCCTCTGAAGGTGGATGCCTCAGTTCTCCTGCCCACTCACTCTCCTTGCACAACCTGGGCAGATTTTACAAGGATTCTGGCTCAAGGGAAGCCCGCACATCAGGATGGAACACTCTGGTCATGAGGAGACTTCTAGTATTTCACTCTCAACTGAAAATGGACTCCATGGCAATGTTTCTGTAATAATATCAAATTCAAAAGGAAAGAGGAAGGAAATTTTGCTGCCAGCCAAACCAAGCTTGAGGCACATTTTTGTTTTAATTCTTTTTTTTTCATGACTTTTCAACACCTGCCTTCACTCTTGCACTCACCCAACAAAATACAGCTCAGGTTGCTTTTCTTTCTTATCAAGAGACTGGTCAGCAGATCTAGGCAAGAAACCCAGTGTGGGTGGTCTGTGTGCAATGTCTTGGTGGTCTTGAGTTCAGTCCCTTGGACAAGATTTCAAGGTTACAGCAGTCTTTCCCTAATTGCCACCAGAACCTGAAAAGATGCTGGAAACATGAGAAACCCCCTCTGAATCCATGAACCAGCCAGGCAGTAGTTCATTCAACTTAAAGTGCTTTCTTTTTTTATTTTTCTACTTTTGTTTTGTTAGCCTTACTATTTCAGTGGGCCCAGCTTTGTTCTTCTACCATTTCAGGCTAACAAGACCAGCAGGTTTCCTAAAACAAGCAGCTGGGCCTCTTTTTCTGGGGGAGTGGGAGTCTGTTTCCCATTTTGTCCCTGGCCCCTTCTGCCCATTGGCCCCCCCTTTAGTCAAAAGGAGGCTGGCTTGCTCAGTGTCACACAACAGAGGCAGATGGAGCCTTAAGGGTAGTAGATGGTGACAAAAATGGCCACACGAAGTTGAGTGCGCAGTGGCCATCTGGTCTCTGCTTTGCTGAGGACACTGTGGGCTGACGGGCCCCACGAGCACTGTGCCCACCTTCTCAGAGCACCTGTGACACCCTCACCATTGCATGACTGTGAGCTGCCAGAGGGAGAGAGGGGACTATCCTCCTCCAGTCCATACCCCAGAACCCAGCACAGAACCTGGCATACAGTAAACACTCAGTAAATGGTGGTTGGAAGGAAAGGATGGATTCAGCCCAAACCTGCCCAGATGGGGTGCGTAAGGCACTCTGAAGACAGCCAGGGTTCAAACCCTGGCTCTACCCTCTGACTTGATTACTTCTTTAGCCTCACTTTGCCCCATCTCTAAAATGGGACTAATCATAGTACCTGAGCAATAGATACGCTATTAGGACTACGTACATAAAAAGCACATAGCAGAGCACCTAACACATAAGTGTTTGTTAAATGAATGACTATCCCTCACTCATCCACAACTGCTCCTTATATAGCTACTATGTGGTAGTCAACACCCTCTGAGCAAAGAAAAGGCTACAGCCAAGAACTTCGGTTCAGATCCCTGCTTTGCTAGACTCCAACAGTCATTCAGCCTTTCTGCTGCCGTGGCCTGGGTCAGGCTGAGGATCACTGCCTTCCCTAACTGACCGGTAGGTGGCTATGAGACAGCAGGACCTACCAGACGTGGACAAATGCAGAAAAGCAAAATCCAGACTATCATCTCAGCCACCAAGTCATCCTCCGTCAAAGCCACGTGGAGCCTAGCACTCTCCGGAGCTTGCTGCCTGCCCTAGGACACTGCTGGCTCTCTGGGGCTTAGCCAATGCTCTTCACCTTAGATTTGAGCCTCCAATCAAGACAGTGTAATCCAAACCATTTGCTTGGCCCAAAGTCCTTACCATGTTTTCTGTTGAGATTGAAATGAAATCACCCTTAAGGGATAACACCCAGACAATCTCCCGCTTGCCCAAAATGCCCTTTTCCAGAGGACGCATGGCTTCTCCCTCTGGGAGCAGCAAATTCTCATTTTCATTTCCTCTCACTATCCTTCCAGTCTCTGGAGATTTTTAATTTTTTTTCTTTTCCCAAAAAGGGCAGCTTTAGTTTGGAGACTCTTAAAAAATACTTATTTGCATTCCCAAGACAAGCTCTTAAGGATAAATTCATTTCAGCGTGGGGGTCTTAGTCTCTTTCCTTCCTCTCACTATGAAGCTGGGGAGAATTCATAAACAGCTCTGGTGGTTTTAACACAATGCAGGATTACAAGGAATTCGGGCTTTTCTTTTCCTCTCTCTCTCTCTCTCTGTCTCTCTCTTTCACACACACACACACACACTAAAACAATGGTTTTAGTCTCCTTAGCTACAATACTATTCTCATCTCTTCCATCTCTAGACACACCCTACCCCCAGCTCAGTCGATGCTTTCTTTCTTGGCCTCCTGCGGGAACATTGACAAATAAAGTAACAAAATATTCATATGGTAAGGCACATCGAAACCTTGGGAAAATTTAAGCCTGGGCTTCACGTCACGGACGCTCCCTCCCATAATCTGTATTCCAATCTCAGTGTCAGCGGATCTGTGATCAGAATACCCAGGGTCTCATAAAAGATTCAGGGCTCACTGACTTCCCTGACATTTGCTGTCTCATGTCGTTCCTGTTCCCCTTCAGCCTCCAAAGAGTCCACAGTCCCTTTCAACTCGCTGCTGCAGATGGCAAACTTGATATTCAAGTAACTCAGAACAAGTGCAGGACCTAGATCTTCCTGGGAATTTAGCTGTGACTGGGGTTAGGGTTCTTGTTTCCTTTAGAGACTTCTCTTGTCTGGTTGAGGGTTTTTCTAAGATACATTCCTTCTGCTTCCTCCATGGCACCTGGAAGTAGAGCTATATATCCAGGAGGTTAAGGAGACCTGTGCTCTGGAGTGCAGGAGTGGGTATGCCCTACCGAGTGTGTGTGCATCTTCCAGGTTCTCATTGCTTTTAAAACCAGAGGCTGAATTATTTAACCTTGTAAAGCACGGAGGCTGGGTTGAGCACACTCTCCAATGGCCCATGATCCAAGATTAACATTAACTGTGTGTGACTCCATGAAGCCAGGAGGACACAGCTATCATTTATGGGGACCACACTGGTATGGATATCAGTAATTTTTAAATTCGAGCAAGCTATAGCATGATTTAAGGAACCCAGGTATAACTAAGGGGGTAATTATGAGCAGATTAGCCCTTTGATTTACTAAGAGGATCAACACAGATTTCTTAGCCAGACCCACTAGCAAATTTCCAGTATGATTTACTTTCCAATCATACAATGTACATTCAGCTTATCAGAAAGATATTTAGTGAATAAAGTGAGTTATACCATACTTCTTAAGGCTATCACACATCTTCACAAAAGGAAATCTCTGATACACCTCCAGTTTAGGGAACCAAAGACCTTTAGTGATGGCAAGCAGATGAGACAAGACACGTAGTCCTATGGCTAACACAGCCCAGCCATCAGAGGCTAGAGGGGCAGAAAAGAACCTCCATTTAATAACAGAATGGAGACACTTTTAAGATACCCCTTAGCAAGCCACAAGTATTCGAAATTAAAAAAAAAAATCAAGCATAGCAGGCAGTCAAAATCCAAAGGCCTATTATAATTTAATCTCTTTTGAAAACATATTAGGTTAATTATTTCTGTAAATGCTATGGGCATTAGACAAATTAACACAACATCTAGATCAAAGTACCATTCACATGTAGGTACTTGCATAACATTAAGTAGCAGGAAGGTGAACAGATGCCATAAACAACTTCTCTGAACATTTTTAATGCATCTGCTACTAAAATCTTCTCAAGAGGTGAAAAGATTCTAAAGCACAAATTGAAAATAAAAGGCAAGTTGATGGTACCTCAAAATTTAACATGCCAAATGAGAAAATTATAATCCAAATCTTCTCTGTACTTCTCAAATCTTTCACACATGTGTATAATAAGCATATGAAAAATCAAAGAGTCAAATATGTAAGTGGTTAATCCTAAAACAATATAAAAATATGCAATCCAGTTTCATAAATGAATATACCAATACATACCTTCTCTCAAATGTAAGCAAGCAAACAGGGCATCTCCTATTACATAGTAATGTGACCTTGAAAAGTTATATGCAAAGTTTTAAAGATTGAGTTATGTTTTACATTCTTTGGGAGCACAACACATTATTTAAAAGAAGTCAACAGTCAAATATTTCTGAAAGTAAATAATCCTTCTCTAATTCATGTGATTTGGCAATTTTCAGTGTTCACATATTAGACTGATTTAGTGTGGGGCACTTCTGATTGCTTTTTAAAATGCTATTTATTACCAAACCCAGCCTATATTATTTATAAAGAGTTTACAAAATGCATTTATTTCTAAAATTTATTTTTTTCCCAAAATATATCATAATACCCTATAGATGAGTGGTTCTCAACCAGAGGCTATTTTGCTCCCCAGGGAACATGTGACAATGTCTGGAAACATTTTCAGTTGTCACAGTGGTGGTGGGTGCTATTGGCATCTAGAGGGGAGAGGCCAGGGATGCTTCTAAACACCTTACAGTCCCCCACAACAAAGAATTATCCAGCCCAAAATGCCAACAGTGCCGAGGTTGAGAAACCCTGGTCTAGATTATCACAGACATTACAAAATCCCTCATACCATGTCCACAAAATCTTTAAAGAACTGAAAAAGAAGTTGGAAAACATATAAGAGAACTTTTTAAAGTGCAATTTTGAATATCGAAAGTATAGCTGCTTTTTGTGGCTGCCACGATATATTACTTCACCATAAAATGGGCTCTTGAAACCTACCACCTGCACTTGCAATATGCCCACACACTGAGAATGCTGGAAAATCAGCAAGGATCTGAGAGGAAAACATTTACTCTGCAACATCCTTCAACGAGCAGAGGAATATCCTGACCGGCTGTGTTAAAATCAAATAAAGTAAGATACAACAAAAGCTAACATTTTAGCCAGTAAAAAAAGATAAACTCTCCTGGTATGGAGAGTCCTACACATATGCGTGTATCCATCCACATGCTCAATTCTATAGCATCAGAGATCTGACACTCAGTAATATAATAATATTATTTTTGAGATCAGTTAACGTATAAAACATCTTTAATATTAATAAGTCTTGTAACTAGCAGTTTCTCATAGCTCCAAATTCTTGAGCACAACTAGAAAGGGCACTTATCCTGAAAACTCTAATAAATTTACAGTTTTATATACATCCTTCAATTGTAAAAGTCTTGTTCAATAAACTTTAAAATGCCACTATAGAGCAATGACACAGACAGTATAAACCCAGCCCTGGGAAAGCTGTGCAACCAGAAATTGTTCCCCTTTCTGCTAGAGCAATAAAGTTTTATATGTTTGAACTGACTGTAAAAAGGTTTGAATGTTGGCAACTGGGGAATAGTCTGTCTTCTTTATAGTTATTACCATATTTCCCACAAGACCCCTTGGTCTGTGTCAATCCTTCTTGTATATGACACCTTTGTACTGCCAGAGAAAGCAAGACTACTTTACTTTTTTTTTTTAACTGTAGGACTTGTATCTGTTTTCCTTCAGATTACAGCTAACAGGAATAAATTATTTCTGACAAGCATCTATTGCAGCATTTTACCAAATAAAGCTGGTTGTGAGCTGCTTTTCCAAAGGAGGAGGGGAGGGGGGCCTCCTCCTTACTCGTTCCCTCTCTTTCTCAACTGATTCAAATGCAATTCAGGGATGGTTAAATTGGAGGGAATGTCAATAAAAAGAGATTTGTAGGAAAGTTGCTCAGAATGCCAGAGCCCCTTGTTATGTGGTGGTTTGGTCCTCATGGGTGCTATTGGATCTGTGTGTAGACAGAGCTTAGGAAAAGGTAGGCAGTGGAACCATCCCTTTTTCCTCAGTCCCTCTCTCAGGTCTGAGAGAATCTGCTTCTTGGTTTCAGGCAGAAAGCAGAGTCCAGCCAGCAGAAGGGGCTAGGGTTTCTAGGCTCTGACTAGCAGGCAGTGAGGAAAGCTGTGACTATGACCAGTGGGGGCAGATACCCAAGCTGTCACATGAGAGCTTCAGCTCTCAGCTAACGGGTCATCTCAGCTGAAATGAGTTTAGGTTCATGGTAGTCAGCAAAGTGTCAGTGTGTATGTGTATGGGGGTGGAGGGGTGAAGTCTCCCCACCACCGTAGCTCTATGACAGATACATGGATCCATACCCAGTAATCCATTACATACACACCAGCCATACTAAATGCATTCTCCGCTCTCTCCCAACTCTCCACCCACATCTCAATGTTTCTCTGCCTTCCAGCTTTTAGAATCTACAAGGTGGGGAAGTCAGAGGGGAAAAAGAATGGATATTTGCAGAGAGCAGGTTTTAAAAAATCAAAAGACTTCACATGGTTGGACATTAGCAGAACTGACAGCATGAGTTTTACCTCTGCATTCTGGAATAGACAGACCATGAGAAGAGGATGGCCAGTCACACAAGCATTGGCGCATACGCATATCTGCACAATTACATATCATTGTGAGTGCAGACACTCACACTCAAACATAATTCTGCCAACTCAAAATGAATAGTCAACTCAGACATGGAAGCTTTGGCACAGAAAGGTAAATGCCAAAATAATATCTACACATATAGCAACTCTACCAGAATGACTGAGGCAATGCAAATAAAATTGAGTAAATGCAATTACATCTAAGTGACCTTGGCAAAAGCCTCATGCTCATGAAAGTGAGATCCGGACATCCCCTTGTTTTCTCCACACTATCCCCATCTCTGTGAATGTTCAAGACCACATTATGACGTGTTCCCCTTGCTCAGTTCAGACAACAAACATTTTAATCTGTATCTGGTAGGCATCAAAAAAAATCTCATCCAGGTTAATTCCCTAACAACCCTGGGAACAACCAGGAGGAACAAAGTGAACTGCTTCCACCCCTAGAAATGCTACACAAGCTACACCTGTTAACAGTTGTAGTCCCATGTATCTTAATATCCCTTACATGGCAGCTACCCACTGACCCATAATAATATTTTTTGTTTTTATTTTTTTTTTTACTTTCTTCATGTCCTCTTCATGCACTTTGTCTATGTGGTTAAAGTTTAAAAGGTATCTGATTTTAAACAGGTTTTTGATATACATCAAAAGATCCTGGGTTAAGGTAACATGCCACAGTGACATTAAAGGAAAATAGATGCTATTTTTAAAACCTTTTTTATGTACAATAGAGATATAGAAAAGTACACAAATCACAAATGCACAGCTCAGTGAAAAACTTATGTAATGGGTTACAAATTTGTACATCATCCTTTGTGCAGGCTCCACATTAATAGCCTCCTGTATTGCTACTTTTTTGTGTATGTGCTGCTGACAAGAGCACATGAGGCAGCATTTTAAAGGCTCTCACATGGCAAGACTTTCCATTTCAGGACCGGTAACTAGACATCACCACCAGTGGAATGGGAGAAGTGTGGAGATAGAGGTATCGTCCAAAGAGTGAGGTGTGTACCAAGGGCATCTGTATCATCAAAGGGGTTTATGAAAGGCAGATTTCCAGGCCTCACATCAAACCTGCTGGAGTAGGCCCTGTGAATTTTGCCTTTTAGAAACATCCAGGAATTCTTAAGAACCACTGAGCTTGGCTAATGAACCAACCAACTGCCTTCCTAAATCCATATCATATAAAAGCCCACTGCCCTGATTCCCAAAGCTTCAAGCACACACATGTCTGAGATAATAGTTGATGAAGCTCAAAGAATGGCACTGGGTGACCAACAAGGAAAACATACTGTCCTACAAATCTGGCCCCATTCTGCCTTTCTCCTGAACTCTGTATTCTACATATCCTATGATTCTATTCATCCTAATGAAATACATTGCAGAGCGGCAAAAAGAGCCTCCTGCAAAGATCAAGAATTGGATCCTCATTCCTTATTTCCATCCTTGCAAACTTCAAACAAGTCAGGGATTTGTACCCGACTGGGTCCTAGAATAAATCTTCCCTCATGAACCCAATATGATTTGGTTTTTTTTAGTGACATATTTGAAGAGAATATCCTAAGGTTGCAGAGGAGTTCAGGAAAATTCTGTGATAGGGTCATGGCTTTTAGAACAAGTGAGGGGCAAAAGAATTCACTAACTCAAGCCAGACTCACTTTTCACAGAGTCTGGTGTTATTATTCCACAGCTTATAGATTCCGATCACTATTTTTTATATGTAGAATGTTACCAAGATATAAATGGAACAGAAAAGATCAGTGGGGAACATGCACCATCACTACTACTGCTGCTTTTATGACTTTCGTTATCATTACTACTATCACTACTACTGTTACTACTACTATTACTATTACTATTACTAATACAACTACTACAACTAACAACTTCCTATGCATACCATGTGTCAGGCACCATCCTAAATCCTGTAGCTGCATCGTCTCATTTAAACATCAGAGCTACAATAACTGAAATACACTAACTATATCTTTCAGTAAGAGACGAGATCTTATCCCAGGTTGGTGCTATCTTTCACTTACACATAGCATTTATTTCCATTCCAGTTACCCAAGGCCAAATGTAAGACGCTCTAAGCATGCAGAGTAGACAAGGGCAGCAAGATAACTTTTCTATTAAAAAGCATCAATAAGTTGAAGAATTAACAAGAGAAGTTATGTGCTATATGCCTTGGGACAACAAGACACCTGAGATAGGGCATCTGGCTGTAAGAAGCTGCTAAACTAGTGAGGAAGACCCAGAAATAAGCAAAAGGAAACTATAGATCATAAAAGCATTATACAATGGATGGATGGTAGATGACTGGCAAAGAAGGCAGTGTGATGCCAAATATAAGAAAAAGATTTATACAGCACAGATCTTTTTTCCCAAGAAAATGTTCATATCCTTCTCATATGGAATGATCAGAGAAACAAAGAAGACTATATGGCCCAGTGTTACACACAGTAGCAGACTTGAGGAATCAAGAGAAGGGAAAATTCAATGCAAAATGTAGTTGTTGGGGAAAGTGAGAAGAAGCTAATCTTGAAGGATGGGTGGAGAACAGATATATAAAGAGGGTGAAAAGAAAAAAGCAACTCAGGAGGAAAGGATGGGGAGCATAAGTAGGAGAGAGCAAGGAGATCAACCTCCTGGGAACAGAGCTGGGCCCATGAGCGAAGAATAGAAATAGGCCAAAGACAGCCAGAAGGCACTAGCCCCTCACCTAACCAAAGGGCAGCACGTGCTAACCTGAGACCTGGAGCAGACCAGACCACACATGACAAGATGCCAGCCAGCCTGGCTCCTTTGGCTGCTGTGGAAACACCAAGCACCTTTGAAAGCAAAATGCCAGGCACAAAATCCCCAGGATCCGTACCATCATCTCACCAGTGTAAGGAAAGGGCCCCTGGTATCATGACTTCATAGGCAGCAGCCGGATCTCGGAAGAGGAAGTTGGGCTGATGGACATTTTAGATGGACTAGTCCCAGGGAAAGATCCGGAGTTGTTGGAGGTGGGATTTGTGCTTCAGTAGGAAGAACTTTAAAAACTAAATCAAGGCCAGTGACAGATGCTTTCTAAGGGTCCTACCAATGCTGAAATTCAGTGCTTCTGTGAAATCTTGGAATGGGAGAGGGAAGACCACCACAAGTCTGAGGTGATCAAGGTTGCCTGCATGAGTGTTTGTGGCTCCCACTGACCCAGCGCTGACAACATAAACATCTAGCCAAGGTTTATATTGTTGCGGATATAACCAACACTGAAAGCAATGAGACATGATCGAACATCAAACAAGAATAGCAATGCTTGGGTAAAAGCAAGTGAAGCTGTAGACTTGCAAACTTTATTTCTCAGGCGAAGTTCTTCATCTTATTTTTTAATACTTTCAATTGTTGTTTTTGTTATTAACAAAAGAAATGATGATAATACTGTGCTATTTGCACAATGTCTCATAGCCTGTCAACAGGCTATGGTTATGTTTAATCTTGCTAATAAATTTATGAGGTGTCATTCTTCCCATGTTACAGATGAGGAAACTAACACCTAGAGAGGTTACATGACTTGTTCAAGGTCACACAGCAGGTAACAGCCAGTGCTAGACAAGGGTTAAACCAACTGTGCCCTCATAATTTACTAAACTCTTGTTATATGCAAGACACAGGGCTGGCCTACAAAGATGGGTGGGAAAGGTCACAGGAACAATACAAGGGGGAAAACACCTTGTTCACTGAACCTGGCAACCTTTCGGTTCACTTCACCCATCTCAGCCAGGCTGGCTAGGCCCCTTCCATCACCCCATCTGATGCAGGGTCTCCACCTGACTGGACAAGGAGGTAATAAAGGTGACCACATCTGCTCCTATCCTTCCACCTTACAGCAAAGCTATGATATTCTGGTCAGCAAGTGGGAAACTAGGCATTTGCTACCTAAAGTGGCAGAGAATCTTTGGGGGGCCACTAAGAAGCACAAGTAGCATGAATTTCCTTCTTTTCCAAGTAACCAGAGCACTCCTCTTAAGTCTTCAATGGAGAAATCAACAGAGCCTCAAGCTTCCCCAGAAATGCCCTCCCTGTCTCTCCCTAGCCCAGCGACCACGGCATGTTCCATTTCACATAGCCACAGGGATCCCTCAGCCGCCAAGGCTGTCTGATGTACAGGCTGCTAATATAGCATTACTAAGAACGTGTTTGTCTCCATCCTCTAAGCACGCCTGCTTCCCTGCCTGAAGGAAAGCTGCACACAGGGTCCCACTGAGGGACACGGTGAGAAGCCCTGGAACCCACAAAGGGAGATCAGCATGCCAAGGGTTAAGCACACCCTGTAATAAGCATCTCTGTTCTGGCATGTTGCGAAAGCCCATTACCTCCTGCCACATTACCTCATTCATTTTTTATATGCGGATGGTTTATTTTCCCATGAGCACCCTGGCTCTCAGTATTAAGTCCCCTCCTTTGCCTCTGTTTCTCTATCCATCACATTTAACACTCTGACAGTAACAGTCTATAATGTTTCTATTCTACAAAACCGCTCTGTCAACTCCGGGCTTCCAGAGCAGCAACTGAGGAAAATAAATAACATCAGTGCCAGGGATGACAGCATCACAGCTCCCTTTCTGCTGGGCTTTTTTATTTTATATTATTCTACAAAGAGAGGAAAAAATAAAGGGGATAGGGAGAGGTGGAAGCAAAGAGGAGAAGGAATTTCCTTCTCCCCCAATAGACACTTAATAGACCTAAGGGAGGGTCTCGGCATTTCCCTCTCAGACAAAGAAGTGATTTCCCCTCTCTCCTCTCTCTTCCCCTGGCCCCCCACTTTAAATTTTCATGGTGGTCTAAGAGAGGACTGATATTTACTGCACTGCACTCCCACAAACTGCCACCGTAGAAGCAAAGCAGCACAGAGTCAAGTGTGTGTGTGACACCCATCCACAGTATAGGGCAATTCATAAATTTTTGTCATCTTTTCCAGAACAAAAGTCCAGTGAGGAGGCATACGGCAGTCCCCAGGTCTACAACCTTTGTTCTTAGGGAGACTCTGGAACCAAGGAGCTGGCAGATATGCAGGAAAATGTTAAGTACTGAAAAAATAAATCACTCTGGAAAGCTGCCTTGTCTCCGTATTACTAGGACTAGGACTTCACTGAAACTTTTTTTATTTTAATCATTGTGGGTAGAAATCTTTTAAAAACATGCTGCATTTCCATCTAGCTTCTTTAAAAATACCTAGATAGATCTATAGATAGATGGATGGATGGATGGATGGATGGATGGATGGATGGATATCCTGAACTTAATTTGACCACCTCTTCATGACCCACATCATTTATCATTATGAATGCTGATGACCCCCCAGGTTCACCGCTATATGGGAGTCTGTATGCTTGATTCTACATAAACTCATCTGCTGGGCCTTTTATATTCTTGAGTTTCCTTTTTACAGTTCACCTGCCTCCCCCTTGCTGTAACTGAACATTCCCGAAGTTCTCGTGTGTTGAGAAATCTCGCCTCCCCCTCCTGAGGCAGTACAGTTATAGTTAACCGGGGCACTGGCACAGACCATGGAAGCCAAACATGACCATGTATTGGTTATGGGCCCTAATAACAGTTTCTGAACCCTTCTAGACGGTGTCCTCATGTGGAAAATGGGGACAATCATGGTCCCTACTTCTTGGGGTTGCTGGTTGGATTACCTGAGTTAATGAACGTGAAGTGTTTAGGATTGCATCTACAGTTAGTAAAAACTCAGTAAATGTTAGTGGTTACCATGTGTATTTTCTGGTATAGGCTGGGAAAGCAGATAACCATACAGTTAGAGTCATGATCAAGCAAGAGTAAGGGGGTTTTGAGCTGTGGTCTTAGGGCACTCTCATGAGTCAACTGCAAAGGCTTAAGTTCATGAGAGGCATTTATTTTGGTTACCTAGAAGCCTTCTGTGCTAATGTCTGTCCTGGATTCTCGAGGAGACGATGAGGGGAGCAGAGGCATGGGGGGAGAGAGAGAGAGAGAGAGAGAGAGGAGGAGGAGGAAAGGGAGAAAGAAATGAAAGGATAAAAACACCAAAGAGATTAAAGCCAGAACATCAATTCCCTGCAAATGAAAATCAATGAAGGAATATTGTCAGCACATCACTGGCCATCTCAGTATAATTAACAGTAATGCATATATTGGCAGAAGTTTAATGATTTAATGTTAAATGTACCCCAGAATTTCCAGTCCTTCTCATTCTCCTCTGGCCCAACCAATATCCCAAGAAATAAATGCAGCTATGGAGGGTAAGGAAAAAAAATTTTTTTTACACCTCTTCATCTGGATTGGCATCTGACAGAAACCTGCTCACCCATTCCCTTCATTTCCTCCCTCAAGGAGATGATTAATATGGCTGGGCAATGCTCATCAATATCTTTGGACAGATCAACTGGAGTTTTCATTAAACCCATATTAATGTCCCAGATACACAGCTGTGGACAGGTTATTCTTAAAAAAAAAAAAAAGTAGAAGAAGATGAAGGAGTAAGACAGAGCAAGAACGAGAGAGAGAGAAAGCAAGAGAAAGAAACAGGAAGGAAGGAAGGAAGGAAGGGAGGCAGAAAGGAAAGGGAGGAAGGGAGGAAAGGAAATTTCCTCCACCTTGCTTAAAGTATTTGTCTGGAATTAACAGGAAACCTGGCCCCTTCCCTCATTAGAGTTTCTTCCACTAACATGTTTTGATGTATATTTCATGAGGATAAACAAACATTCATTTCACTTTGGGAAGGTGTTTGCCGTAATGTATTGTCAGCGTAGCCAGCAATGAGGGGACATTAATTTCAATTCTGGTGTTTAAACACTTTGGCGAGTCCCAATTACTCATTCCTTGGCTCGGTATCAGGAGGCCAGAGGAAGGTCGCTGGCTCCCCAAGCCGTCCTACTCGCCAGTCGCCAAAGGGAGGCGCGGCTCCACCCTCTAGCCAGCTTGGCTCTCCTCGGACTGGAGAGAGCGGGAACGGGTGACATGGGATTGTTACCCTCCCATTCTTCAGCCAGGCAGAAAAACAATAGGAAAATGAAAGGTAACTACAGGAAATACCCAACCTTGCATTACAGTGCAAATAAGAGTTCGAGAAATGAAATTATATGTTTTCTTGGCCTAAATCTGAGCATGCCAACCATTTAATGGAAAAGAACAAAGCCCTTAAATATTCTAAGAAGGGAGAGATTACGGGAAGAAAATCTTTAAAATAGATGTGTAGGAGGTCATGGCCCATTTGCAACTGGACAGGGTCACTGTGGCAGCTTCCAGACACCCCAGGGCTCTTTACAAATGTGTGTGGCAGCCTCTTCCATTCTCCAGAGGATCAGGGATGGAGAGCCCATATATCACATGAGAAAACATGTGAATCAGCTTTGCTAAACTAGAGAACTAAGACAATATCAGGGGTCATTATTTGCTTATATCTCCATTTCTGATAGCACCTGCAACTTTAGCTAAATGTTCTTTAGCAATGGGCCAAACCTCTCTTTCAAGCTGTAATTGAGCTGATACACACTCAAATACACCAGAGAATCTCTCTACTTACAGGAGCTCATTAGCAAATACTTCACAAAACCAAAGAATCCTTTTTAATAATGTGAATCACTACCCCCAAATCTATCTGAACAGTTATTTCCAGTTAATGATAAACTGTCTAGGGCAGATGCCCATGTGTTTCAAAGATATAGCCCTGGCTAAGGTGGAGAAAATGAAGATGGAGAGAAGGCAGAGATGCATGGGCTCAGGAATGAGGGAAAAAGACCTGAGAAAGGTGGAAGGCCCCCAGTCAAGGCTGGCTCCAGGAGAGCACCACAGGGTGTCCCGAAGGGCAGGGTCATGGACTCACGAGACATCTTGGAGGTATCACAACCTACAAAGTCCCAAAGCAGGTGCCCGAAGCAGGGTACAACTGGGGAGATTTAGTGAGCTCTGAACATCATGAAACCAGTACAGAGAAAGAAACACCACCTGGTTCTTATCAAAGTCACTTCTTCCTTAAGTGAGTGCCAACTCCACAGTTTCTTCAGATACATTTTCTAAAAAGAACCCAGAACCAAGTATCAGAAGCCAACGCTGAATATTTACATGACTGTTCCACATTATATTGCCAATATGACATATAAAATGCTCTTAAACCTCTGCACATTTTGGACTTGATTCAGACTTGCATGAGAATCTCTATAGTCAGGCAAGATGGGCTGATACACAGTACATACTAGTTCAACTGTCCCACTTGTTAAAATATTGAAATACTTCTATACCGGTTGCTGAAGACTGTGCCTTAACCTCATCTGTACCTCTGAGTGTCACCCCTCTTTGCTCCAGTCCCTTCCCCATACTTCCGCAGGGTCAAGTAGCTAAAGTTAATACTTAGGGCACACAGAAAGGGGTCTTGAGGACTTGCTCCAGCCACCCTGGTTGTTGTTAAATAGTTTGAATACCACTTCTGCATCCAAGAGCTATGTATGGTTAATGCTTCACTCATTTGTTCAACAAACTTATCCAAGGCTGAGGATGCTCCAGGCCTGTGCCCAGAGGACCAGGGAAACTAAACCTCAACCTTGTCTCTCCCACTGACTCACTGCAGTGGACACAAGGAGCATCACTTCCCTGAGGTCACAGCGGCCTGAGCCTGGTTAGGTGCCTGCTCACCGATCCTACTCTCCTATTCTGTCTTCTGATATCTTGACTAGTGTCTCCACCAAACCATTGATGGGCAGCCAAGGAAAGTTCTTGTAGCCTAATTATTCCTGATGTTACCTCTACTGCAGCTGGCCCTGCTTCACCCTGCTTGATTCCCAAAAGACAGGCCAGGGAAGCATCCCAAGGAGACAGACCAAACACAAATGGCAAGTTTGACAACAGTGAAGCCTGGTAAGCTCTTGATCTCTGACCCAAGGTGGAGAGACTGGGACACTGGCAAATAGTTTTATCACAGATCAAAAAGTGTATGTGTTGAATAGCATATACCTTTACAGGTTCAAGGTAACCTAACACTTTCATCTGAACACATTATAATGGTAATTGCCATAATAAAAAGGAGCACCATTTATGGAGCACCTACCAGGTGCTGGGGCTTTGCACATATCCTCTCATTTCATCCCTGACAAGCTCCCTGCCCTGTAGGTAGCTCTCCACTTTACAGGCAAATAAATGGAGGCCTGGTGAGGTTAAGCAACATGCACAAGCAATAACGGCAAATCATCGAAGCAGGGTTCAAACTTAGGTTGAACTCCTAAGTCTAGGCTCTTCCCACTGGACAGTGCCGCACTCTGTAACACTCACCAGGGGCCATAAGCACCTAATGTTCCAACCAGAGGGTTGCAGGAAAGCCATGGTCTTCGGTTTTCTCCAGCAGACCCTATGCTCTTGTTGGAGGGGAGGCAGCCTGTGTAATTAGAATGCACACAGGTTTTGGAATCCTGCAGATCTGAGACCCTGCCCAGGCTGCATCTCTCACTAACTGCACGATTTTGGAAAGTTATGTATGGCTCAGTTTCCCCATCCAAAAAATGGGGATAATGCCTACTTCATAGAACTGTCATAATAACTGAAAAATGTTCATAAAAGTCAGTCCTAACACTGTGCCTTGTACAGAGTAGGTTTATAATGAGTATTAATTCATTTCTAGTCTCCCAAGATCCCCTTCACTTTGCATGGGAAGCAGAAATACTTCCCCATTATTTCATGGATCTACAAAGTAGGAAGGGGTAAGGAGTAGGGCATGGAATCCAGGGTAGGATGAGAGAACACTAGTTTTAGATGACTACTGGGGGAAGTTCACTTTGTATTCCTTCCATCCCAGGAAGTATGAAGGCGTCACTAATTTGTAGGTGACATAAGCTCCTCCTGTTCTGGAACGCTGTGCTAAGCAGCTGCTATGCTATTTCTGTAGGCTAAAAGTACATTTTTCATGAAAACACAACTAAAAATAACAGTAATAATAATGTAGAGAGATATAGGAAAGCCCTTGCCACCTCCCAGGAATAGCTGTGACAGCAGGAAGCCTTCAAAAAAGAGGGCTACAGAAAAGTGTGAATAGAGCTAGTAACATGTACTGATGCTTTTGGATTGTATGGACATCACTTAACAGAGCTAGAACTCTGGGTGCAGAGAACCAGGCTCAGGTCTCAGTCCTAGCATGTAATATCCTGAGTCCTTGGGGAAGCCCCTTAACCTCTCTGAGACTCAGTTTCCCAATCAGCAATTGGTTCTGGTAATTTATGTCCACCCCTTAAAGTTGGGGTGAGGATTAAATGCAATAATAGATCTATAAGTGAGTTTTCTTTTACTTCTTATGGAAGTTCAACACACAATTATAAGTGGCTCTTAACCATAAAAGTCTATTAAATTTGTTTACTTTCTATAGTACAGATGAAAGCACAGACAAAAGAGGAATATATTCTATATGTGTATGAGCAAAGCTTTTTTTGCCACTATAAGGTGACATAAGAAGAATTTGTCAGGTTGTCTGTCTCAGGAAGCTCACTGGAAAAACTACTGATCCCTTTTTAAGTGTTTCTTGGAAGCAGGGAGTGATAATTCTTTTTCTACATTTATTATCCTCAGGAAGTAACATCTACATACATCTTGTGTCCAGAGAAAGAATAGTCACCTAGGTCTATGAGTCTAGCACACTTAGAGAAACCTCTGAATGCAGTGTTCTCCACCAAGGGGCGTGGGGTCAGAGAAGAATCCCAGGCTGCCTTGAATAAACAGGATATGTACTTTAAGTGTCTGTCAATTCTGGCTTCCAAAATTTTTACAGCAATTTTTAAAACCATTTCTCAAAACTTAGGGAAAGCACTAAAGCATAGGTTTCCTTTTTTCCCCCTCAGAGAATTCATAAAGCATAAGAGATATCAAAGAATAAAGAAAGAATAGGGACAGTTCTTTTATTTCTGCAACACTTTCACAAAGCATCAGGAAACAGGGAAAAAATGATGATAGTGCTATCTGCCAAATAAAAAGCAAACAGTAAGTTTGAAGAATTCTCAAAGATATTCATAAGGACGTTTTAAAGGTAACTTCAACTGTTAGATATTCTGTTCAGAACAGGAAAGAAATCTTAAGAATATCAATAAATTGTGAAGTCACCCTCTCCCCATCAAATACTAAAAGGAAAAAAAAAAGGATGCACACAGAACAACAACAATACAAGCTTATATCAAAAATAAAATTTTAATTTTATCATCACAGTAAGTTTCTGGGACAGGTTCAGCAGTTCTCAATTACTCTATTCTGTCTTATATCCAGCAAGGTTTTCCCAACTTATTAAGCAAGGTGGTAGAGCAGAAAGGCTTAGATGCACATGATCTGGAAATGAATCCCAATTCTACCACCAACTATGCAATTCTCTCAAAGCCTCAGTTCTCACATTTGTAACATAGGGAAGATAATAACTTGAATTCTGTCTGCCTCAATCATAGTGAGAATCAAATGAGATAACAGGGGTGAGACAATGCAGCCTGACAGAAAGAGCACTGGCCTTGGAATCAGAGGCCTGGGTTAGATCTTTTTCTGGGTACTTTCTATATGACTTTAGGAAAATTCCTTGGAATTCTGTGTTTCCTCTTCTTTCTATTGTTCCTTCCTGTGTCACGGCATCCCAATAGGGCTCATGTGGGACAACTGATACGGTATCTGAAAATCCATATAATGCTAAACAAAAGGAAATGTTATTGACAAGTAAAGGACTATGCAAATATAAGTACCAACCGCTTTCTGACACTTAGGCAATTCTGAGGTTTAAACCAAATTTGATGATGGTCATAGCATTAACCATCCACTTAGAGGTTTTCTCTCCCTTTATGCTCTTCCTCTCAGTGGTATTCTTTAGTGAACAGCTTTCCAGATGAAAGAACTCTCATATCCTGGGTTCTGAACAGTGCTGCATTTGGGGAAAATAACTAGAATGAAAGAAATGGGCCTGACACCACTGAGAGCTGTTCTGCCCTTGCAATTATACAATCTTCAAAGAAGGAAGGGTGTGAGGTGCACAAAAGGGGAAAAATCCCCTTTTTTCCCAATCAATCTGTGTTCCAAGGATGAACTCTGCATGTGCAGTAGCTCTCACCATTTATATTCCAGGGCATACCGGCCTGATTACTCAGTCACTGATTCCATCAGCAGCCTGAAGAAGGAGGTTGCTATTTAATAGCAGGAGAAAAATAAGCAGTAGAACCTTAAGGAATTTGGCTATCTACACATGACCATTGCAGAATTGTGCTCCTGGTACTCACTAGGTGCTCAATAAATATTCGTTCAACAAATTCATAGATGGATGGATGGATGGATGGATGGATGGATGGATACATAGGTCTTCACATGGGTCCAGAAGAGCACTACCAAAACCACTTCTATTTCTAAACACTTCCAAAAAAGGTGCATGAATTCAAAATCCAATTTACTTATGAGCCTGTTCTCTGACCAATTCAGAGTAACCAGAAGAAAGGCTTGTCTCAATTAGTGATGGTTGTCTAAGAGACTATGTTTAGAAAAGAAAAGGAGGATTATTTCTTTCCAATTTTCCATTGGACCTACTACAACTAGGTAAATAAAATTTTTACCTTCTGGACATCCTTGGTAGGTCCCATCAGTTTCAATAAACACATAACATAGATATGTTACATAAATACATATATATGTAAATATAATATAAATGTCTAAAAATCAACAGGCTGTTAATTGAGTTTCTTTCCTCACAGACATCTAGGCCTAGCAATCAGCTGTGATGTATCTTTGAACATCTCTGTCTCCATGAGGCAACTATAATTAACCCCCAAATTAATGTCTCATGCCATCAAAAGTCAAAAGATTTATTTTAAATGCCTAATTAGCTTTTCAACTTCTTTCCCATCTATTTACTTTCTAGTTTTCATTCCCTAGGGTTAAATATATGTATATATCATTCATTTTCTATTACCTGAGCATGAAGAATAAATACAACTAGCTTTCTTTTCCCAAATTTTCAGGTTGTAATTCATATTGCAAGGAAAAGGTTTAAATAAAAACAATACCTAGCTCACACATAGTAGGCACTCTATAAATGTCTATAGAATTAACTATACATTAAGAAAAAAGAATATATAAGTAATGCACAGAAACTTAAGGAATTGGAAGTGTTCAGCCTAGAAAAGAGAGGATAAAGGGGAGAAAAAAAACGAATGGTCTTCAGATAACTTGAGCGGCCTTTGTGAAGAGGAGCAATGTATTTGTTCTGTATTTGCAACCAAGGGGGGACCTCAGATAATAGGGGAAAGTTTCACTGAGGCAGACTGCATTCATCATGAGAAAAACGTTTGTTTGATGTTATCATAGTCTAACAGCTTTTTTGTAAAGTAATAATTACCTCTAAGGTTCCTTTAAGACAGAAAAATGTATGATTCTGTGATCCTACTGCTGATTTCTAGAAGTATTTAGACAAAATTCGGATGACATTAGCCAGCATTATTTTAGCTGTTGGAGCAGTAGATCCCCTCGGTAGGAGTTTAAAATTGAAACACGTTTATGAATCTGTAATCCTAAAATTGTTCATGGCTTCTCTTTCAGATATACCCAAAATAAGCACATGGATCAAAATATCTGGGCTTTGTTTTAAAAAAAGGGGAAGGGGCGCAAAATGAGTATAATAAATGTTTTCTTTATGATTCTTCTAGAATATAATTTTTTAGTAACTAATTTCTAGTCCCTTATGGAGTAGCTGTTGGATCAAACAGCCTGGAAACAGGCTTTCATCCCGCTTTTATTAAACCATCTAGGCCACCCTACCAACAATATATAGGTAAAGGCCAGATTTCCCCAAGGGATGGAGTAACGTATCTGCTCCACTCTGCGTTCTCGCTCTCACCAAGAAGGAAGAAACCTTTAAGTAATTTCGTGTGGTCCCTGATATTTTAAATGATGCCTCCTTTGTACACCTCAGATCAGATCACTCTTTTTCTCCAGAAAAAAGCAGGAGTCTGGAGTCAGAAACCTGGTGAACCTTGTCCCATCACTTCATCTCTCTGAGCCTCAGATCTGCCATCTTTAAGATGGGGAGATCAGTGTTTGCCCTGACAAGCTACTTCACAGGGTGGTTATAAAGACCATATGAGAATAAAACATTAATGGATTCTCTAAAAACCTGCAGGGCTATTACAAATGGGCAGTTGTTTTCAGGGAAAATGGAGAAAACAACCGCAAAGCATAAGGTAAGCACAATTTGTGTCTTTTAATTGCATAGACAATAATTAAATGAATGCAATCTGTTTTTACTTTTTCTTAAAAAGCAACATTGACTCCCAGTGATCTATAATCTTGGATTATTTATTTCTGTTTTTTTAAACAATCTGACATCTCAGATGATGACTTTATAAATGAAAAGTCCAAAAGAGGATTTTTTAAATAAAAGCCCAGATGACTACAAGCACTTTGTTCATTGCCTACTTTCAAAGGGGCCTCCACCTATGTCTCCTCCTGAGGTCTCTAAGTCCTGACAGACCCCAAAGTGGCCATCCAGCATCCAGAGGAGGAGACTGACTGGTTAACCATCTCATTAACTGTTTTAGTCCTTTCAAAGTGCAAATGGAGTTTGGCAAAGGCTTTGTCATCCTCCATCTCCTAACCATCATCTCCTGCCTAGTGATCATTCATCAACTGAATAAAAAGTCACCGTCCTGCAAGCCCAGCCTAGGAAACAAATTATTTTATGTCATTAATTAAGAGTGTGAAAACCAATGTAACCTTTAAGGGGAGGATGAGTAGTGGAAGGAAAACTTATGGAGGGTTTTTATTTATATTGGCAAGCCCACTTCCCAAATGTTCATCTTGATACAAGAAGATACCTGAGGCACTTTAATTTACTTGTTTCTCCCTCTGTATAGGTGAGAACAGTTTCCTCTCAACTTATATAATTTCTCTGCAGTCTCAAATAAATCTAAATTAAATTGACTTCAGAGATCTTCCTCCTCTCACCTCCAGACAGGTCTCCTCTGGAGCTAGCTCTGATTAACAGATGCCCTGGGGAAGCAGGGAGTTGTCCCCAAAGCTACCCTGTGGAACAGGGGCAAGGGAAGGGCTTGTAGAAAAAGTATCCTTAACTTTGGTCTCCTTAGTTCTGGATTGGTGGTAACAGAGGTTGAGGAAGAGGAAATGTTCTCTAACAGATAAAAAGTCTCCCATCAGTGATCTCAGAAGCAATCTGGGTCCCCCAGCCAGATCTGCAAGGATTGAGAGACCTAATGCCTTGAATGTGACTAAGCAAGAGCTCACCTCCAGAGAAGAGGTAGAAACCTCCCCTACTCCTCTGCCCCACTCCCTGCAAGTGCCAAATAACCAAGTTGCTTAATACCTCTTTCACCTGAAAAGCTGTGAGAGGTGAAAAGGCTCATATGCTTTAACGCCCACCCCCACCCACACAAAGCGTGTATAAGGAGAATCTGGAACCTAGCCCCAGCCGTATATCATTTTGGACTCTGGTTAGACACCTGCTAATAGCAAAACCTATCACAGTAATGCATCCTCTTCTTTAATAAAGAGTAATTTTACTGGGATAATTATCAGTGTGCATACGGGCTCATGAAAACCAACAGATTACAAAACAGCACTTAATGCTTCTCAGGGATGGGGTTTGCTTCTCCCTAAATGGGCCGCGGCAGCCGAGTGATGGCTCACTGTGATTTCTCACTCGAGGCCTGGACCACCCGATCATGTTCCCAACCAGTCATGTGAAGAGGGCCAACAGCTTTGCTCATCAAAAATGCAATTTCCCACACATGGAGGACAATAGCACAAAACTATTTTCTTTCATTGCCAAATGAATTGTGTTTGGTAATCTGAAAGCATCATAAATTATAGAGACACAGGAGGAGCCTGCCTTTTATGCCTGGCTGTGCCGCCCAGAGCCCTGTGGGGATACAAAAGAAGGTGGCCGCTGCTGCTGGTCCATGTGGAAAGGAGGAAGACCTTGGGAGCTGAGGTCATAATCTGACATTCAGGTTTGCCTCTTTGACTGTTCTGTTTCACCAGAGGATTCCCTTCAAGTCCTATATAAATAGAGAGCATTCGTGTGCAGTAAATAAATTCACTGGTGACCACTTTTACGTAAAACTTCTCTGCTCAAGAACCCATTACCCACCACGTCAAGCCTAAGATCCTGTTTTGCGTGCAAGGTACCATGTTGCATTGGAAAGAACATGCCCTCTTAGACCTGGGTATGTATGCTACCAGGTTCATTTTCTATAAAATGGGGCTAATGACGCTACACAGATAGGGCTGTTGCAAGAAGTAAATGGCAAAATACGTGTCAACTACCTATATTCAAAATGTTAAATTCCCTTTGCCTCCTCTCTGAAACCTGACCCCACTCATTTTATCCTACTCCATCACCACTCTAACCCAAATCATGCACAAGAGGCAGGCCAGTCTCCTCACCATCACATACTTCCCATGACAAGTTAATTTCTACCTCTGTGCTTCCTTAGTGCTAGTCACTATCTCCTCTTACATCCACCCCCTCCTCCTCCCACACTAGGATTTCTATGTATATGTCAAGGCAGACCTTAAGCCCCCATCCCATCCCCTCACCCACTCTCACCCTCCCTCTATGAAACCAACCCTAATTACCATGAACCCCAAACCACTGCTTTTTTTTTTTTTTTTTTTTTTTTGCTGTTTATACTGCAGAATTTCAGGAGAGAATTTAATGGTATGGATCATGGAATTACAAAATAATACATATTTGATGAAGTCTTTAATATACATTTCTCAACTCATCAAAAATTCAGTGCTACTGAGGAAAGCTTACTTGGAGATTAAAATCCAGCATTAATTTATTTCACAGGTAACCTTGGCAGTTAAGATGTTCTATGTCAATGCCACTTCAACAGAGTCTGCTTGCTCCTTTCAAAATCACCATCTGGGAGTTTTCTTCAAGCATTAAAACCAAATTTTATAGTCATCAAGTGTACTTTCATATAATACAAGTAATAGTCAAAGAAAGAATAACTCACAAAACTATGACTAAACATTTTGATAAACTGTTATTGTTTGGATTACAATATAAAATCTCTAATAGCAAAATAATTCTCACAGAAGATCAGGAGTAAGAAACAGAAAGGAAACAAGACTTATTTATCCTACATTTCAAAAATTAGAACCCTATCCCTGATATTTGTTCAGTGTTTTCTTTTTAATTCTATTCCTCCTTTGAACTCCCTCAATTTTTCATGTATTTTGAAGCTTTGTTTAGGAATTCTAAACTTTCCTGAAAAACTGGCTCTATTATTATTTTATACTGTCCTCCATATCTTTGAAACATAGCTGTCTACTATTCAGGATCATTGGGGAAGTAGACATTTGACAAAATCCAGTTTCCAGAGAATTAAGGATTCCATTAAACCTTGATTACTTGGTTACACAATATTAGTGCAAATCTTTCTATAATGCTTTCAAAATTTCCCTGCATTCTTCAACTTATCTGCACAGTTCATGCTGCTTTGGCTTCTCAAGATAGGCATAAAATATTTGCTACTTTCCTGGACTACCAGGGCCTATTGCCACATGTAGACATAGGATACAGTTTACCTTTATACTGATTCTCCATTGACCACTTCATTTTCTTCTATTTCTCACCTCTCCTTAATCCCCCTCAATTAATTTTCAAAGTATCAGCCCTTGGAAATATTTTCTGGCTATTTAATTTTTAAATTTTCTCGTACTTGTCTGTTGCCATTTCTTATTACAATGGAGAAAATCACAGTTTAAAAAAGCAATCAACTTATTTTACCTGCATTTTAAATGTGACCCCATTTCTCTGATAAGAACAAATGGCAAAAATTCCCTCATCTCTTTTCCTTTTACTTGATCTAGGACATAAAAAGTTTTCTGAAGTTTACATATTCTACCTATATGGAAACTAAATATGTGGGCAGCCTATAGAATAATTAATAGACTCACTGTTGGCCGAATGTTTTGGCTGTCAAGGAATGCTGACTCGCAAAGGTGTATATATATGCCATTTTATGTGTTTGGAAACCTTATAAGTATAATTAGTTAAATGAAAGCAATTAGAAATGTAAGTCCACAAATACATTGGCACACATACATATTATCTAGCTAGCTATCATCTGCTTGCATACAAAAAAGTAAATTTATATACATAAATATGTAAATTTTTGTGTATGAGGCTTATTATGACAGAGTTCAACATTCCTCCCCCATTGAGTTTTCATCATCACCTTTCCACAGGCTTTAATTTTTTCTCATTTATATAATTTTTATTGTTTTTGATTCCTTACTGTCAGTCTATATGATAACCTTTCATTCTTATTCCAACTTTATTATTCTATTTCCTCATATGTACTCCATATCAATTATTGAACATCTTAATAAAATAAGCTTTACTTTCAACATTTTTTTGACAGATTAAGCAACATTTTATTAACATAAGAAGCCTTTATAGCACATTACTATCCCAAGTAAATGTATATGTATATATTAGATATAGATATATTAATAGATACTTTTATAAAAAGAAGGAATAAAGAAAAGATTGTCTATTACTATGCACTACATATCTTTTTCAAATAAGAACCTATAGTATAAATCCAGATTCAAACTGAAGATATGTAATTTCTTTCCTCTACTGAAATTTGTAATCTTCTAAAGATGCCACAAAGACTTCAGAATTCTCCCTATGTCCCCTATCAATTGATTTCAGTCCAGTATACTCTCAGTGAGTTTGTCTGAGAATATTTTGATTCAAAATAATTGGGAACAAAAGACTATCTTGATAAAGACATTTATAATTTTCAAAGTGCTTATATTAGGTGCATACATTCACATTTTACAAGTCATGCAAATGAAGTTTTTTCTTGCATTTTCATCACTGAAAATGAAGATTGCTTTAGATTGTTTATGTTGCCTAATATAATGACAAAAGAGCTTTTGAGTATCTGCATATTGATTTTTTGAAGGGTGGGGGACCTTACTATCTCTCAAAATAATCATATACTTCAAGAACACAGCTCTCATTTGCCATCCCTTGCAAAAAAAGCTAAACTAATTTCCAACAGAGTGATTAATATTATAAAAATACTATTTTGCCCCTCATTATTATTTCTTTTCTAACAACCAATTTTTTTCCATATGAGACAGCTGGGACATTGAGAATGAGAGGACTTCTTCATTTTTCTCTCACATCATTCAACATTTAATAGCTTCAAGAGTGACCCAATTTCTTCCTGGAATATTTCGAGGAATTACTTTTCCTTAATATGTTTGTAATTAAAAGCAATTCCCAGTCTCTAAACATTTCCATTAACCCTTTTTTCAGTTTTGTAAAAGTGCATTGTCTGAGATTCTTAATGATTTTTTCCTGGATTTCTTTGCAATTGGGCAGGGTAGATAATTTCTTCTGAATTTGCCATCAGGAGGGTGAATATGTATTCTGGCTGTATTGTTCTAAGTAGAAAGTAGTAATACAATTCCCTTGCACTTGTAGTTAGGTATACCCATGTAAACGTGAGCAACTTGGACTTGTTTCATTTCTGGGAAAAAGCCTTAAAAGCAGGTACATGCTTCACCATGTTTTCTCATTACAATAGTTCTTGTTCTGATTCTGATTCTTTCTGGTGATAGGAAAATGTTCAAAAAATAGCTTGAGGTGATGAAGGCACAACTATAAGATGGTACTGTTAACAGTTGATTGTACACCATGGATGATTATATTGTATGTGAATATGTCACAATAAAACTGAATTAAAAAAAGCAATACAACAAACAAACCCAAAACACCCTATTTATCCCATTTAAAAAGAATAGGACTTTAGAACCCACCTGACAGCACTATGAGAATAGAGTGAAAATGACTGACTTCCCAAAAGCTTCTACACAAAGAAGCAATGAGTACAGAAGTTTCTGGGGAAAAAAAATGTCACATGGTAGAAGGGGATCTATTGATATAGGTTATTGGACAAAAAACAATGCTGTTGTATGGGGACAATTTCAGAAGTATTAAAGGAGGAGAAAATTTTAAAAAAAGGATCCGCCCTCATCCATTTGGCCCACATCTTAAATGAAACTAATATATTTGAGTTATTTTGAGTTATTTTACAAAAGGTTTTATACCTACTGGAATGCAAATTAAGATTAAGCACATGTCTAAATTGGGTACATAATTCAACCTACTACCATTCTTCCTTGGGAACAAGAGAGGCTAATTCTTCCCACATGTAAAACACATTTATTCCTCCCCATATCCCAAATCCTCAAGTCATTTCAGTAACAACTCTTAGTCCAAATCTCATCAAAAGCAGTTTTTGGTGAGGTCTGTCCCCAGGCAAACTTCCTTTCTTGTATGTGGATCTGTGATGTGCTGTCTTCCCCCAATGGAGGCCCTTGGGACCATATATCAATCCAGGGACTTGCAGGTCTGCAGCAGAGACAGACTGTGGGGAGACACATAGACAAAGTTGGGAAGAACTGGACTGAGGGCAGTAGGTGGCTTGTGGGTGCCATCTGCTGGTAACTCCAACGAAGGGCACATCAGCAAGCTGTAGCTCACCAATCATGTACAAATTCAGATGGTTTCACAGGTGAATGTTTCAAACATTCAAGGAACAGATAATTCCAATTTTATCCAAACTTTTCCAGGGTATGTGACATCAGCATGATATCGATATTAAAACCATCCACCATCTTGCGGCTATAGCGACCACCTTGCGCACCCCAGCTTGCTACACTGATGTTGCCTCAACGCCATCCAGAGACTAGCAGAAGCTTCCAAACCACTGCTTTTGCCTCCGAAATATCACTGTACTTTTAATCCATGACACTCAATTCATTGAACATCACTGTCTACAATTTGTGTATTTTAGTCTTTTCTCCCAAACACTTGAAGCTCCCTTAAGGCAGAGACCAATTCTTGTACTTGTCTAGTGGACCCCAAAGCACCTTCAAAATTGTGAGTAAATGGTGCTAGTAAATGCACTTTGTTAACTGTAAAGTGGTATATGCATGGAAGATTGCCATGAGGCAATCAGTTGCCATGAGGGCTTAGCTATAAGTCACACTGACACCTTAGCAGCACCATCCAGTTAGGAAACGTGTAGCAACTAAGTTAGCAGTCCAACTGCAGTGTCGAAAGGGAAGTGACAGTGATCAGAGGAACCTGACATGACAGTCTTCTGCAAAGATAAAAAATGCCCAGGATATAGTGCATGGCAAGACTTGGTGTCTGAGCCAAAAAGGCTCCTTAACTATGAAGTCTACACCCATAACAACCAAGTTCCTGGGCTTGAGATTTTGTCTCTTTCCATCCCAAGGAACATTTTTGTTTCCACATGGCCTTTGGATTTCTACCTTTACATATGATCTTGCCTCTTGGCCATCACTCACTGGTTTGATACTTTGGCCTACCTGGATTTGATTTATCCTCATTCCATTCTCCATTGACCTAGAAACAGCCCTATTTACTCCTGCTACCCAAATCTGGTACCCCATGGGTCTCCTTATTCAGGAGGGGTTCTGAACACAGAAGGAATTGAAAGTAGGGGCCCAGGCATTTGGGATCAGCAAATATAGTGGTGGTTATAATAATACTTTGTGGGCCCATGGTGGCCCTGGTTTATCCCAGCAAATCAAAGATTGGCCTGTGGCATCAAAGAATGCAAAACCCCTCCTTTTCCCTCTTGCTCTCTTCTGCATCCAGCTTTTCTCTGTAAAGATGGGCTCAGGAACCAGAGTAGGGGACTGAGTCTGCAAACTGCACAAGTTCATGCCAACAGCAAGCCTTAGCAGCAAGGCATGATGGGAGAGAGCCCATTGAGGAAAAGGGGTCAAGTGGTTGTCAGACTGAAGGAACAGAGGGAGGCCCAGCAAACAGACCAGAAATATGTGGGCATGCAAAAATTCTATAACCTAGTCTGATGGAATGTGGACATTTCAAGTCCAATTCCACCAGTATCTGTTTAAAATTTTCATCTGAGGGGGTGCAGTGGGATATAGCACCAAGTAGGCAGCAGTCAGTCTTGAGTGTCCCGTGGGAGCATCCCATGGGAGGTCTGGGGTTCATTCACAATGATCTGAGTAACAGCTGGTGACTGGATGTTGCAGCTACAAGGACAGAACATGGGAAGAAGACCTAGTAAAGTGGATGGACCCCTCATAACAGTGCACAGGTCAGAAGTGGGGTGGGCAGCCTGATGCATGAAGTACGTTAGAATAATTCCTGAGACCCCTGGTTGGTGGGGAAAGCCTCGGTATGTCAGATCTGATTCTGGCTGTCTCAAGCCCGAGCAGTGCTGTGCAAGGCCAGGGTGGCAGGATCATGCTGAGACTGAGGAGCTAGAAAGGCAAAGACTGGTGATTATTATTGTTAATACTTTTTAAGTGAGTGATAGAAGGATGAAATTTTCTATTCTCCTCAATGCAAAGGGCTGGATGCCAGAGGTAGAATAAAGACCTAGAAGAGAAACTTTATTCCATTCCCACACATGAAATGGTTTTGTGATTTGTTTTTACCAAAACGTCAAGGGAAGGGAGCTGATGACATTATCCATCAGCCCAGGACTGGGAAATTGAAGCCTGGGATTATTGCCCTGGCACTGTCTTCTACCAGCTGTGTGACATTAAAGTCATCCTAGTCCTCTAAGCCTCAGTTTCCTCATCATAAAGACAGGGGTTTAATTGTATTTCCCTTGCCAATTTCCTAGGGTTGTTATGAGGATCAAATAGAAACATGGATGCGAAAGAATTTGATAAACTGTAAAGAACCATGTCAAAGGGAAGAGTTAGCTTCATGAGTACCACGAAATCATAACACAAGTTCCATCAAGTTTAAAGTCCCTTTTGGGTAGGTGGGTCTATGATTTCTTTCTCTGATCAACCACCCAATATCACCTTTGATCTTCCTTAGGCTGAGGCCAGTTGCCTCCAGAAGCCACTGGATTCAGACTTTTAAGTGTTTCTTCATTTTCTCCAGTTTGTTAGAGTTGGCAGTTTTGCACCCCTGAAGCTAAGGCAAACTGGGTGGTTTCTAAATTCTGGCAGCATCTAACAAGTTCTGCCTATTTAGTTGGCATCAAGTTCTTATTGGTACTTAGGGGTTCAGAATTAATTCTCCCACCACAGAATTATCCAGGACATTCCATGTCTATTTATAGTTTTCTCAGGACTCCTTGACTCCTAGCTTTCACTCCAAGTCCCCAGGCTGTCTCTCTTACCAGAAAAAGGGTTTCCATGGTAATTACCAAAAGGCAGATCTAGCACCCCAGCTTAGAAAAAGCAATGGTGACCTTTGACAGAGAAGAAAAAATAAAGAACAAAGGAAGAAAACTAACTACATGGACACCTAAATCACAGAAGCAACCAGAACTGTACTGAGAACACAAAGATGCTAAAACTCTTTGGAGTAGAGTAAAACTCCCCCTTTCTTCTTGTTTATGTGTGAGTCATGACCCGCAGGATCACCAGGTTTGAGGCCATGAAAGGGAATCTGCTTCTAGAAATACGCTTCTGAAAGACACAAAAACAATGCTGTCTCTCATAAAACTGGGAAACCCCAACCTTAATGAACTTGCAGAGTCTGAAGCTAACTGATGGCTGCAAAATGACATGTGACCGGAAGTCGACTAAATGGAGAAACCAAACCATCAGAAACTACAACATGATCCAATGTCTGGTTTTCAGATCAGAGTCACTTCGTCTCTGGGCACTAGGTTTCCAATGTGTAAAAAAAGTTATTCACCGCCCCCCTTAGCACTTTCCCTACAAGCGAAGAGCGAATAAAGTATCAGCCAGGGCCGTGCTTTTGTAGCTTTTGTAGTGATGGACCCGGCGAGGTTCTAGAGATGTACAGACCACAAGTCTGCTGCTTGGCCCCCTAGTGTCTGGGTGCAGCACATACCGAGAGATCAGTGTGAAATCGTACATTTCCTGAGACGCTCCTTCCAGTCGGGAAGTTCAGGATTGAAAGAAATGCTTTCTTTAATCAATTCACAATGCTAAAATATAAGCAGATTAATTAGAGTTAAGCAAAACTTAAAAATGTAAGTACTTAAAAAAATGCCAGGGAGGGTGGGCTGACAAAAGTAGAGGGAGAAATAGTAGCCTTTGAAGCTGAGGCTCACTGGAGGACAGTTTATTTTCTCTTTGGGGAGATGTCGAGGTTCTGGTTGCTCCTGATCCCACTCTCATCTTTGGGGAGAACACTGATAACTTATTTACTGCCTTACATTATTGTAGGTGATAAATATTCCAGTGACTAATCTTCCAAAAAATGCTATTTTTTTTCCTTTACAATCTTAATATAAAATATGTCATATAGTATGATCACTTTCATGTCCAAGCATTCATCTCTCTGGTCAGTATATATGCAGTGTGTGTATTCGTTGGGGCCCAAATAGGTTGCTAGACTTCCTCAAAGAATGCCCTTATACAATAACTCAGGATTTTATTACATACAAATGTATACCCACATCTGAGTGAGTGCAGTGCTTTGGTGTTGCCCCTTTAAGTCACGTACAATTGTGGCTTTAAGACAGAGGAGGAAATTAGACAGAGAATAAAAGAAAAAAGGAAGGAAAAAAAAAAGAAAGAATGACATTTTACCCCATCTTTGAAGTGGCTGCACATTTACCAGATGAATTTTAAAAGGACAAATCACAGGGAGCCCAAAAGCCAAAACAACATGACAGAGGACTCTTCCCAGAGAAGAAGAAAATAGAAATCTATATGCACTAATGTGTGTATACACATTTGTGAATAATCAGAAGTACGTACGAGATGCATAGGCATGCGTCTGCACATTTGTGATATACAGACATATGTTCAAGTATATGAGGCAAATATCTTTTTATAAATATAATGCAGTAGATATAAGAATGCTGATCAGCTGCAGCTTAGGAAGAAAGGGGAGAAAAGCCTATGGAAATCATTAATACTCCGAGAACCTCTAAGACTCAACCTGAATGCAGACACTTAAGCTCTCAGCTTTTGCCATTAAAGCTGGGGCCTAAATTATTGATCTCTTGCCTTTATCAGCATACCAGTCACGTCCCAGTATCAAGATCTAAGTACACTGCAGTCCCTCTGCTGCAGCCACTGAAATAATTAGGAGAAATTCTCATTAAAAGAGAGTGAAAGGTTCAGAGACAGAGGCAGAGCAAGGGGTCTGGGAGGGTGTTTAATGTCTTCCATGGGGTCGAGAGATCACTTCGATCCAATCCCCAAGCAGTGCTCACAAATGACAGCTTATCAAAGGGAAAAAGTACAAACAATACACTCAGGCGGTGGCCCTCTCCAGTGTGTTTACACCTCTGAGCATCTATGTAGAGTCACACACATGCTACGGAGAAATCACTAAACATGATGGTTCATATAGAGGGAGGAGGGGGATGGCCAGGCTGTGTGCATAGTGTGTCAGAGAGGGAATAAAGGAGAGGGGGAAAAAACAGAAAGAGAAACAGCCAGAGTGAGAAAAATACATGAAAAATAAATAAAAAGAAACAAATTAATAATGGAAAATCCACCGTGGACTCTTTTCGATTTAATTTATTCATTCTTTGTAAGTACAAGGGGATCTGGGGAAGAAAGGAAAGGTAAGGCATATGGGCAGGCAAGAGCTTTCTGATGAGCTCCCAACTGGGTTGGCAGAGAAACCAGGATAATATATACCACTGATTCAGACTCCCACACTCACACTCACTCTCACACAAAACCTTTATTCCAATGGCAGAGTGGCTTTCTATTGATTTGAATGCAGACTTAACCAGCTTCCCTTACCCTCCCCCACCACTTACCAAAAAAAAAAAAAAAAAAAAAAAATCAGCCTTTCACACATGTTCCCAGAAATGGCCCAGACTTATGGGGAGAGAGAGCAAAGGACAGAGAACAGCCTTTCAGAAATCATACTGACAGAAGAAAAGGGTTACAACCAGGGAAATTAAAAATGAAGCAAGTGGTAAAACAGTGAAGGAGAAAGGCAAGAATGAATATAAGATTCTCACCCAGCTCCACGCAGGCACAAACGCTAGCAGGCAAGCCTAGTGCACACACACACACACACACACAAAGTTTGCCCATATTTAATGTCATTCTGCAGTAATTTAAAAGAAAAATTCCATCTCACAAGGCTAATCAGAATTGTTAGAGAGACCATTACCACAAACACTGGGAACATCTGAAATTGATTATTTTTACTTCATTCTGTTAATGAAATCCTCCAGCGACCAAGAACTAGCCCTGGACGATTTCTACATAATGAAAAGACACACACACACACACACACACACACACACACACACACAAAAGAGTAACTTCGCTGACCTGAAAAATAAATAAATGAGAGGACTACCCATGTATTTGAAAAAATATATATGTTTATTTTGTGATTTCTATTGGTGGGAAATAATTGAGCGGGGCTGAAAGCTGCTCCCACCATTTTGTGAGCGCTGAATATTAGCATGGACCTCACGTCCCATAAGGAGTACCACATCATTAAATGTCTTGGGCTGGTGCATAGGGAAGGGAAATGTGGGATGTCACTGGCTGATAGGGAAGAAGACTTGATGTTATTTATTAGGGAACACTTACCAGAAACTGCATTTTCTCCATTTGCATTAGATACGGCACCGCTGCCTTTGCAAAGTGCACACAGGCATGCGGACACAGGGAGAAAGAGAACACTCTTTCAGATCCTCCCCCCACCCTTTGTTCACTGTCCCCTCAATCTCACTGGCACCCAGGCCCTGGTTTACATGATGCCTTTCTTTTCCCTCTCTATGCCACTCCCAGGCTCCATTTTTCTGTCCCAGAGTTGCTTTGTTGCTCTAAAAGCCCCCTTTTTCTTACTTGCTCTCGACAGTCTCAATATACTGAGCTTCAAACACTTTCTTGCCTGCTCTCCCATCTTCCCTTCAAACCCAACCCTGGATGCGCTCAGTCAGCTGGCTATTGAGATGTCAGAATGCCTACAAGGAAAGACCATCATAGCGGTGGCTATATGTGGGTTGCTCCTAAATTCATGAATTACAGGAGTCACACGGGGTGGAGGAGAGGGGATAGCTGACCTACATATTTTTAATGAGGGTAAGGGGAAAACTGAGTTAAGGTTTCCAGTGGAAGAGCTGAAATTTCCCACCAGGGGATTCTCCAGGAAAGGGATTGTGTGGAAGCTTAATTGCTAATCTCTGGCCCCCAGGATCCTCCCCAGCATTTCTTCGGTGAGGCAGTCATCAAAACAATCCAGAAATTTGCTTTAGAGATGCAAGCTTCAGGCCATCAACTCTCAAAAAGGTCCTGGACTATTTCCCTTGGATCTCCCTGAGGGTGTGTTACCATAAAGGAAAGAAAAAATACACACACACACACACACACACACACACACACACACACACACACGCCTTTTCTGCTGTGGAAGCTCTCAGGGGTCTGGGCATGGAGTCTTGACCACCTGAGGGCAGAGCCTGGTTTCCTAGCAGACGCTGCCCAAAGCTTATGCGCCTCACACTCAAGAAGCAGCCAAATGCGCAAGAGGAAATATTTCCAGCCTCACGAATTACCTTTGGAGTTGGCAGAGGAAGGGCTTGCAGACGCCCAGACCAGGAGGGTCAGTGAAAAGCTCCTAAATGGGCATATATACAACAAAAGCCAATTGGGTGGCAGAAGTATTGGTAGGTATGTGTTTGGAGTTAGGTGTAGAACAGTGAATTACCTAAGAGTGTGGGAATTTATTGTGTGAATCCAGGAAAGGGCAACAGAGTGGGCCCAGAGACAAAAGGTCAGCAAGGTGAGTACACACATTCCTGAGAATCTGAGTCCCTGAACAGACTCTTGGGGCTAGAACTCAGCCCACTCTTGAGACTACTTCCTGGGAGTGGAAGGAAAAGGATGAGAATAGGGGGATTCCTGTGAAACAAGTTTTGCTCACCTGCAATATACACATCTGCTAGGAGAGCTTGCTCTCCTCCTCCCACCATATCCTCTGTGCACTTTTTAGGGGGCACCTCTCACCCCAATCCCTTGCTCCTGGCTCCCCAATGCAGCGGCCTCTCCCCCACCTAAAGAAAGTGGCCAAGTGTAATTATGCAGAAAACACCACTGGAGCTATATCAATAAGACAGACGTCTGTTGCATCATTCTCTCTCAGTAAGGCATTTCTTCTCCCCAATTGCTCATATAGAATCATAGCCTAATAGCATCCCATTAACATAACTGCCAACACAACTAGTGTTCCTGTCTCAGAGCCATTTACTTACTTTACCATAAAGAATACCAAAACAGCCCTAAAATCACAAAGAGGAGGGAAGTAGAGGGGTGGGTGATGGGGGAGGCGAGAGGAAAATTTTACCCCCTTTATAATCCCTTTGCTCCCCAGAGTGGGGCTGCAAGATGATAAACACAGGAGTGCCTTTCTCATCTGCGGGAATCGTAACACAGAGCCTTCCTACCAGACTCCCAAGCAGACGTGTGCTAAAATCTAAACGGATTCTGCCAGGCGAAATGAAATTGCCATTATTTTTAATTAATCCTTAATTAAAATATATTACTCCGCAGATTCCACAAATCTCTCTTAATATGCAAATGTGGCCCATTCAAGGATATTTACATATCATTAATTAAAACAGCACATTCTTTCAGTCTAACAAGCTGAGGGGCTGTGGCTGCTGCCACATTGGTGCGAGGAGCCCGTCCTGGCAGTGCCAAGCTCATCTGATAAAAAGACGTCAAGTGTTGGCCGTGCCAGGGGAAGGTAAGGCGAAAGGGTTAGAGTACTTTATACTTTGACACTCTCTAACACAAGGATGCAGCTTCAAATATTATCTTGGGGCCATGTTTTGCCAGGGGTCTGGGGCTCCCTGTTATCTATGCCTATCTAAAGATCACCTGAAGACCTAAGGCTAGGTCTTAGCTGGGAGACCCTGAATCTCTCACTTGGGAGCCCATGAGTCATGGTAGAGGTGGGCTGGGAGCAGAAAGATGCGGTGTGAGAGGGGAAAGGATTTGCACACACTTGTCTGGTTTTTGCTGCAGAAATGAAGTCTTTCTGAGCCTCAAAAGCAACCACCTCCACAGTCAAGACACAATCAGGTTTGGTGGAGGGAAATGATAATAAACACAGTACAACAATCCCTTTCACAATTGCTTTGGTTAATGACAAAGGACATTCTAGGAAAAACAAGTCTCTTGGTTGGATCTTTGCGCTCGATTTCATGGACTCCTGAAAAGACAAGTTCAGGACCATGTAGCAAAGGGTTGACTGTCGAGAACAGACGATAGGAGGGTGATAATGATGACACAGCTAGTGACCAAAGCATAAAGAAAGAGGAGTTCACCTAGGAAAAGCATGTAGAAATGGACATTAATCACTCAATTTCCACAGACAAGCCCTATCAATCAGGGAGAGATTTGCAAAGTGCACTCCACCCTTTCTGGAGGAGCAGGCATGTATCTGTGTATGGCCAGAAGAATAGCCTGCTGGTCTCATGTACTTCACTCTCTGGTCCACCCGAGGCTAGGACAGCTAGGGGAAAAAAATACAGGATGTGTAAAATGGTATTTACAGTAAACCTTGTTGTCCTGAGACCTCTGGGAGTCCCCATATCTGAGAATCCCCCTCATGGAGATGGGATGCTGGCAGCTGGCTGGCTCTCTCACTAGCTAAATGGCTCACTCTTGCACATGTAATTCAAATTTGTGCCTCAGAAACATTACAGCTGATTACATGCCATAGACATTTGTGGTCACTTTTTGATAGTTAAAATCAAGAATATTAAATCTTCGAATGCCAGGGTTCTACCAATTTTAGCTGGGAAAATACATCTCAAATTATGACAAGGCCTTCTTCCATGTGTGGTCTCGAGGCTGAAGTGGTGACCAAAGGGGTCCAAGACACAGCTCAATGACCATCACCCAAGGTTTTGTACTTAGCCCAAATGTCCTCTGCTTCTCTGTATTCTGTAGTTCCATCAGGGTCAGAGTTAATGTTCTGCCAACATTTTTTTTCCCCCAGATTATAAACTGACACAAGGTAAGAAACCTTAGCCAGAAAATGTGCATTACTCTTTTATCAGCTCACTGTCATGGAAAGACAGGAAATAAATACCAACACACTGGATGATCAAAGTGAGATTAGGAAGAGAAATGGAAGGTTGCAAGGCCAAGGGTTGGTAAAGTTGGGGGAGCTGGATGGAAAAATCTTCAGAAACAGCCTTAGTCTGGGTGGGGAGAGTAGTCAAATTTTCAAAATGTTTCACTAGAGCGGGCAGGACCATCCCAACAGACATGATTTCAGGCTCTTCTTAGGGTGTAGCGAGTGCTGAACAGCAAATCCAAGTTCAAATCTCAGATCTACCCAATACAAAAGCTATTTACATAAAACCTCTAAGCTTCAGTTTATCCATCTTTGAAAAGGGGTTTCAGTGCCTTCCTTAAAGGGTTACTGTGAAGGTTAAAGGAAGGAGATAACCTAATAAGGACTTTAACACAGAATCAGGACTCAATTATTAAGGTAGTGATTATCAAATTATTTGTTGTTAACAATTTTTTCACAAATTCCGGTACCTTTGTCTCTGAAATCCTTCCCAATGTTTAAATCCAGTGACTCTCAGGAATATTCTCATTCCCATTCCTCAGCCTCCACATTTATTCCATCCCCTCTCCTAGGCCCATATGCATTATGTGGTGATAGTCTCTGAAATTAGTCTAAGGACATTTCCATTACTAGAATAGCAATAACAAAAGCCTCACAGTTCTACTGGGCTTATCCAGCTGCAGAATATCTGCTCCATCAGCCAGAATCTGTTATCAGGCTTCCTAGAGCAGCTATCATTATTTCATTTTTCCTTCTCAGACTAATATGAGAAATGAACACACTAGTACATTATAACAACATAAGCATTAGCAAAATATATCACTGAATCTTTGAAATCTTAGGCATATTTATATATAAAAGCATCAAATAAGAATAATGATAATAATGGACTGAAGCCTCCTTTTAGCATTTGCAATGTATCCACTAAATACAGAAGTGAACAGAGCCTCTTTTCTCTCCATCCAGTTTCTGAGGCCACTGGGAAGAAGAGCTGAGATTCCACATGGCAGGTGAGAAAGCCCCAGGAGAGAGCCAGTAAGTTAGGCAGATACCCCAAGAATATGGCCAAAGGGATATCCTCTGGGAGGTGAGGAATTCATGGGAACAGAGAACAGCATTCAGAACACAGTCCATATCTCTTCAACTCCATCTGACCTCTGCACCACACCCTCCTCGAGTTGCCCAAAACTAAGACCCCCATACCTAAATGCTATGGTTGCTTAATTTCTTTGAGACAGTTGAGACATTACAATTTTGGTAATCTCCTATATTGTGACTGCCACTTTCCCAAGGTCAAATCAGAAAACTTAAAATCCCAGACTCCCTTGCAACCAGGTGCAGGCAGGTCAAATGGGTTCAATTATCTGATGAACCGTTGCACAAGGTGGATTCTGAAGAGCAGCAGCAGTTGAATGCAGAAGAACTGAACTTTAGGCAGGCATGGTGATGGCAGAGGCATGAGGATCTTTGGAGGTGGAAGTGACCCAATTACTGGCATTGGGTCTGAGTGTCCTGACTTCTGAGCAAAGAGGTAGAGGTGTTTATTTAGAGAGGCCTCCATGGGGCAGCTGAGTGCTACAGACCTAGGCTGTCTGGCCCACCCAGGCAGTCTGTGAGTTAACCAATATCCAATGTACTTTTTTCCAGCCTTTTTTTTAAAAAACCCAAGGGCTTTTAATACATTTTTTTCTGCTTAAGCTGGCCAGCATTGGTTATTTTTAGTGCAACTAAAAACCCCAACCGATACAGTTATGCTGCTTATGTACAAGAGATAATCAATTCTTTGTACCCACTTAGACAAGAATCTTACAACTCAACAATCCACAGAATTCATCGCAAGATTGAAACTCCATTGAGAAAGGCTCACAGCCCTGCTTCCCCCATTATCCAAAGCTCCCTTTTCTAAGATCCTGCACCACAGTTCCAAGTCTGTGCCATCATGGGGCTCCAGAACAATGCAGAATTATGCCAGGAACTGCCTCTCATGCTGGGGGTTCAACTCAAGCCAAAAACCATAATATATTGTGCTGGATGATATTGTGACCAATGTTAGCACTGCTGTTCACTGTTTCCAAAAGCAGCATGGATATCTGACTAGAGGGCTAGCCACCCTAAAAAAAAAAAAAAACAAAACTCCCTGTTCTTACAAAGGAAGACACAGAGCCTCAAAAGATAAAGACATGGAGAAAAGGTCCCACAGCTGGTTAATAACACATCATAATGAGAAGGAAAAGTTTCATTATGTGAAGAGCAGGGAAACCTGGACTTTCAAAATTCCTCAGCATCTGCTCATCTACTTCAGTTGAGACACTTATGTCCTTTTCTTTGACATCTAGTCACCTCCCTCAGTTATATGGCTTAATATTAGGTGATTCAATATATTCACCACACACAAAGTCATTGCTCCATCTCTGATTGACAATGTAGGATTTTTTTGCTCTTTCAAGATTTGCTTGTCGCAAACAGGGAAACTGTTTGAAACCCCTTGATGAAATAATCAGGCACCATTCAGCAGGTGCGTAGCTCCTAAAACACAAGCCTACCACCTCTAACTTTCCTCAACACATGGCTTCTGGGGAGAGTAATTAACTTAAACATCATCTGATTAGTCATAGCTGTACCATGAGAGGTGGCAAGGGTTCACCCCAAACTTACCTGGCAATTGATATTTGACTTCGGGAGTCAACACACTTCACTATACTTTGCTAGTATAATGATTTGCATGGGACTATGATGGATAGGATATCACACCAAGAGCAATACATTGAGGAGCACTCAAAAATGTGTTTGATGATCTCATAAATGTTTTAATTGCCATGAAAGACAGGTGCAATCATCTCATTAAATGTAAGTATCTTTGATACAGCTTTACTTTTTAAAGAACACACAGCGTCCTGATGATAAGTATCTTTACTTTCAGGGCCTACCGTACAAGCTGCAGGCCAGAGCCCAACGCATGTAATGTTTAATGAATTTCATGTTTTGTGAACAGTAACATATTATTACACTAGGTCATGCTGAATCCATGGAGGGAGGTGCCCCACTAGGATACCTTTGCTCTGACCAAATCTCAAGATAGAAGATTAACTGAAAAACAAAAAAATTCTAAAAGACTAAAGGAGGGAGAAATGTATACTTCAAGAGAAAGAAAAGCTATTTCTGATTAAAGTTCTGCACACTAACCACCCTCTACTGAAAGAAAACACACATACATGGCCTGTTCATATGCATGTCAAACATAAAATGATACATCTTCACATCAAAAGGAGACAACAATAGGGGAGAAAGAAGTGATCATAATAACTGAGCACCCAAACTCCAGGCAATTGTGCAAAAGACCACTGCAGCTTGGGTATGGAACAGAAGCGTCCCACTGCCAATGGGCTGTGCAAGAGGCCTTGATCAGAGTGCACACAACCAAATCCCACCGTGGGGCTGGAGGCTTCTCTGGAACAAGCAGAGGGTTTCTTCTCTGACCCCAAGCTATCAGGAATAACACTAGGCCACCGTGACTGTGGGAATTCAGGATTGGCTTGGTCCTGGCAGGAGCACAAAGGATGCACTTGGGGCTTCCCCTGACTTCGAGGTATTCTGTGAGGCCCCATAAACTCTGACTAAATCCTGTCTCCTATCAATCCCAAGGTCTGGTCAGAGTGAAATTTCCAAAAAAAAAAAAAAAAAAAAAGACAGAGGAAGTTATTAAAAGGGTTTTTTTCTTCAAGTCTGTGAGGAATTGATTTGATAGAATTTGGAGAATATTCAAGAAGAAAAAGATTGAAATAATTGATGCTCTCCATGGGAATGTAGTTTTAGATCTTCAAGTTTGTTTTGCTTTGTTTTACTTTTTCACTCTATAACCAAACCATTCACCTCTGCTTGAAAACATGAAATAAAATTAAAAAAAAAAGCTGGCACTACTGTTTCTGAGCTTCCAATGGGTGATAACACTTTTGTACAGATGACTAATATCAAAAATAAAAGAAACTGGCTTGCAGTGAAATTGACAGGGATTCCTGGACCACAGTGGAGACACATGGTCCCAGGGCTCTTGTAACAGTGACTTTTTAAATATAATCTTAAACACTGTAAGCAAGCAGGAAATTGTAAAGTAGCCTTAAAAATTGTAAAGTAACCTTCAAAACTGGAAACAGGCTGTAATGGAAGCTCTTATTCACACAAAGGAGCAGTATTTAAATATAAAGTCTGCACCCAGATATGAATAAAGCCTTTTTGTCTATCTCCCTAGACACCTGGAAGCACCTTTCCCAGGTGTCACCTAGTTCCCGAAGAAAACAGGAAATAACTAAATTACTGAAGTTCTCCAAATCTGTTACATATTAACTAAAATTATTAACTCTCTTTGTCTCTAATGGGATTATCCAATTAAAGAATCACTGGAAGATTGCTCCAAATCTCCCAGATATAGATAAGCCTTTGTCTGCCACTCTTGTTGCATGTTAATTAAATGATTATCTCTCTTTGTCTCTGAACCTGCATAAAAACAAATTGAAGAAACCCTTTGGGGAGGCAGATTTGAGAAAGCTTCCCCTGTCTCCCACCGGCATAAATAAACCCTTTTCTTTCTCAGCCTGGTTTGGTGTGACTTCTATTGGCCACACCGAGGGATGAATCCAGATTTGGGAAGTGCCCCTTCTACACTCTCTCTATGAAAGTGGAAGGTCTTTTGGCATGAACCACAGGTAACATTATCCAACCGCCTCTTCCTTCATGCCAGATGGAACATCCTTCAGACGCCTGGAGGAGAGGGGCCTTTGTCAGGTTCACACGCCGACACTCAGAACATTAGCACTTCTTCCCTTTCTGACTGCTATGGATGCATAAAGGATAAGAACATAGTGGCAGGGGTTCAATTTATAAAGAATACACAGGCCAACAAGGAAGAGATGGTGGATACAGAAAAGGAGTTTTCTCCTCTTGGCTACTTCCAACCTGTTTTACTTACATAAGGTGAACAGATTCAGTGACAAACAATGTGTTTGTCTCCAAATGTGCTCAGCTGTTTTAATGTGGCAATTATCTTGCTGCCCTCCCCAGGCAGAAGCACAGTGCAGATATTAATCAAGGTGCTTGGCTCCACAGGTGAGGGAGATAACCCCAGTGCTGAAAAGAATTTGTGGGGAGGAGTATATGAATCCTAAAAAGGGAATTAGTAGTACCAACAGCTGATGCATTATTTATTTGGGGGCATAGACCACAATCTGTATTATTGTTAGGACTGAAATGAAATACTATTACTTTTTTTAAAAATCAGCTTGTGCTTGGTGTTCTAAGCTCAATAACTAGCAAATGCACTGAGGAGGAGCAGCTAAGGATAAGGTACATAAAAGCAGCACTATATTGTTAACCAAGAAAAGAAACAATAGCAGCAGGGGGGATAATGAGGTCCTTTACCTCAAAAGTTTATAGTGAGTATTAAAATAGATATTATAAGTAAAGTGACTGTAACAGTGCCTGGCACACAGGCACTTACCCACAAAAAGAGCTCAATAAATATTGGCTGTTATTATTTTTAAGGTAGCCATTAATATCCCTATTTTACAGAGAAGTAATCTGAGGTTTGCAGAGGTTACATAGCCTGTCCAAGGTCATGCATTCAACCAGATTTATCTGTAGATATGTAACAGAACTGGAATGCAAAACTCAGGTTTGACTCTAAAATCCAATGTTATTTCCATGGCACCATGTGGTGGACACACTTATATACTGTCACAGACACTCGGGGATACCAGGCTGCTATCCAGATGAAAGGCTGTAGTTCTACTGCTTTTGATGCTGAACAACTGTCACAGCAATTATCTGTATTAATAGAGCACTAGTATTTTATCTCTAGTAATTATCTGTACTTATTTTGGTCATTCTTAGAAAGGCAAGAAGTGAAATTGCCCAGAAATCCCTAAGACCACAGCAGATAAAGAAAAGTTTTCGATTGGTTAATCTGCACTTCAGGCTGACGAGAACCTTCAGAAATGACGGCTTTTACTTTACTGGTGTTGGGGTACAGGTTCGCGTTTACAAGAGAGATAAATCATGGCTGCAGGAACAGACTGAAAAGGAAGGTTCGTTGGCTTTTGGTGTTTTGCAATTTTTCTTTTTTTTTCTTTCTTATTTATTATTTGAGAAATAACCACAACTTCTGAATGCTTCTCTGAGTTGAGAAGGGACCGGACTTTGAATTTTAGGTCTCCCCAACCCCCTCCTACCTGCCACCTTGTCCCCTAGAAGGTGCTTGACAGTGGGACACAAATGCTGCAGCCCTGACACCAAAGCTGCTGGGAGGCACCTCTCCAGAGGTGCCATAGCAGGAGGCCATTCTGAAAGCCATAGGAATGACGGGATGGCAAGACATGGAGTGGCAGGGGCATCAGGAGTTGGTTTAACTCTGGGACTATCTGTCCATCACCTTTCCTTCCCGCACAGCATGCAGCTTGCATGGGCTTAAACTGCAGCAGTCGATAAAGCCACAGATCAAGGTGAGTAAATGAAAGGCAATAAGACAGCAAATCTAACTCAGGTAGGAAAAAGAGTATTTCTTTCCTCGACCACCCTATCAAAATAAGAGCAAGTCTCCTTGCCACTTGGGCAGACTAAAAGAAAACAATAGGGTGTTTTCACTCAGACCAACTTAATGCTGAACAGGAGAGGTGCAACATAAAAGTTACTCCACATCCAGTGCTCCACAACCCAGTACAGCCAAGTTATTAGCAGCTTGTATGGATTTTGTATTTTGTTTCTGCCCTCTCAGAATAGGCAGCCTGAAGTATGCTAGAAATGTGAAATTATTGTTTATTTCTGATTTTGAAGTAAATCTTATTTAACACATTGCATAAGCATGTACTGTTATTTTGATTTTATTGCTTCGATTAATCCAGTTTTAAAAATCATGATAATATGAGGTTTAGTTTACCATATTATTATTGCCTACTGTCTAGGTAAACGTCTCCCAATTATATGACAGACAGCACATGTCCCCACCTTCTGAATAGATACCAATGCATGGCGAATCTCCTAAGTCCTACAAATGCTTAACAAGACCAGGTAGAACTACCCAGTCACAGATGTCCTCTAATCACCACATATTTCAGAGGCTTGTCTCTTGGATCTACTACCTTTTTTTTAATCATCTCTACATATGTTCTTGTTATTTTTTCCCACCCTGTGGAAAAATACCAATACACTCGATTGTTTTTGTTTTTGTTTTTTACCAAACAGCAGATTATTTGCTCAAGTGGACTGGAATATGCTGCCTTAATATCATTGCTTTGGTCAAACACCCCAATTAGGAGATTTCTGTTTTGTTTTAATATAGGCTTGACATCATACATATAATCTAGAGTTAACTCACTCATAAGTACACTCAGGGCACCAGTTCATGAGCAATCTTACCTAGGCTTGGAGCACATCAGTATACTATTTTATATACATTCAGATATCAGCAGCAGAATTCATATCCATATACCTCATACATAATTAGCCACATTAATTTACATTTCCTGTACATTTTGGACTTTTATTGGCCTGTATTCTATTTCACATTAGGAAGTTTTTTTTGTTCTTTCCTTCATTACTTCAGCATCCATCACTCAATCTTAAATTGACATAGCAAATCCTCCGGTGGCACCAAATGGCATACCATGCTTCAGCCAAATTCCAGACAGTTCTCTCCTCATAATTTATCTAAGATGAAGGGAATAAGGGTTTTGTAGTTCAATATAGGTTTGGGAGCCTATTTAGTCTTGAAATTTTGTGAAGAAGTATAATCTATTTTCTAATTTAGTTTCAGGGAAGTGAAAATGCTCCCAATACGAACCAGTTTGTTGATCTAAACTAATTCAGATGAGATTAATTCTATTACTATTTTGATTTTCTGACTATGCAAAATATGGATTAAATTCATTAGAAGAATGCATATTCTGCACGTAAATATAGCTGAAACAAAAATTTCCATGAAATACAGTAGGCATTTGCCTTCTGAATTATTGTTTCCTTGAAAAAAATCCCTGATTCTATTAACTAAGTATAACTGAGATTCCATCAAGACCTAACTGCCTTTGCTTCTACATTCCTCAGTTTCCATGTGCCTCAGCTGCCTGGCCAGAGTAACATAATTATTTACATATTAGAGCAATATTTATGTGTGATTTCTTATCACTGAGGAACTGTATCCATAGAGTCTACAGAGTTATCCTCTATATTAAGCAGCCCAATTTCTGGTTAATTGATCAGATTATGAAAGTATCTTATTTTGACTCTCTTAAAAATATTATTTCTAAAATATTTCAGAATATACCATGTCAACTGCTTTGTATCTGAAAAAAAAATCTTCTTTGTATCTGAAAAAAAAAACTGCTTTGGATCTGAAAAAAACAATAACAACAAAAAAAGACTAGATCACGTTAATTCCATTCTCCTACAGTTGAAGGCTGATTATCTGTATTGATCCCCAACAGCCAAGCAGTGTACACTATATAACGGTGGATAGTTCCATTACCTTCTTTTTCCATGTACCTGCTCATCCTAAAGGCAGCCATGGCTTCATTCATTATACAGAATTTTCACCAAGTCCTTATAACATTTTAGACTTTAAAAACTGTGGCAGTTGCTATTATAAAACCAATATATACATGTCATTTAAGACCTTTTTCACCAAGGTTTGGGGCAACCACATCACACAATTGTTTGCAATGATTTTTTTTTTTTAAATCTATAGCCTAATGCAAGCAAACAAATGAAACAGCAACAGATGACCACAGTCAAGGATGAAAAGTGGAGCTCCCAATGAGCAAACACAAAAACTAAAGTAAATTACAAGAAGAAAATTCACTGATCATTACCAGAAATGTACACATTGTCTTGATCATCCCAATGGGGCAACAACAGAAATGGCTAACCCTCTGGGAGGTTGAGAGTACTCCCAATAACCATGTGTCTCATCAATCTCTATTCATAATGGACTTTTCTGCTCCCTGAACCAGACCACAGCTCCACAGCATTGTGCTCTGCAGAAGGCAGCTGCTCAAAAAGGATGTCAGGGGTGGGCGAGGAGAAATGCTGAATGAATGAATAATTCCTTTCATCAATTTCCATAAAACCAGGTCCTCACTTGAGTTACGTTCAGAGTGGCATCTCTAACGCATGCTAGGGGCCCTTTCTCACTGTTCCACCATACCCTGTGCTCCTCCTGTGACAATACTTATCACACTCTGCTTGCCTGACTGTGAGCCCCCTGAGGGCAGGGGCTGACCTTATTTATTATTTATCCCCAGTTCAATAAATGTTGCCTAATGAGCAAATGAATGCCTAAGACTCACTTAATGGCATTGGTTCTTCTATTGACTGACCACACTGAGTCCTTCCTAAATAGGCCTTAGAATGCTACATAACCGAATTTCTTTTCATGGCTTTCATGTGAGGGAGGTGTGAGAGAAGGTAGGATGCTTGATGTACTATACTCAAACCACTACTCTCAGACCATTTTCCCAATTTTGAATCTTTGGAAAGTATAAATGCCAGCAGGGAAAGTTTAAAGATGGAAAGTATTTAAATTCCAGTATTTCTCATTCACTTGTTCCCATCTTTCCAAACCCTTCTTGATCCTATTCCTAATCTAATGTGTTCAGCACAGCTGAAACAGTGAATCTAATGAAAAAGATCATTAGTGAGGAGATAATCAGATTACATAATAAGTTTAAATCAATGACTGATGTCTTGCCATGATGTCAACTCCAACCAGAGTAACAAAGATCGGGCCTCTTTTTTGTCATGGACAGAAATACATAAGTGGCAGTCCTCAGGGACCCATACATGTGCATGTGTGCATGCACACACACACACACACACACACACACACACACACACACACACACACCGCCCACTTGGTTCAAGGTAAAAGCCCTAGGCTTTTCCCTTCAGGGAACCTGGATTTCCTTGCCACTCTAAGTTGCAAGACAATCTTAGTGTGACAAAGTTCTCCAGATTGTCCCCATTTACAGAATGGTGATATTATAGCTAGACCCCACCCTATTCATTATGTTTATAAAACATATGCCAGAGATTTCTAGTTCTGATTCTGCGGCCTTCCTATGTTGACTCTACTATTTGGAAATGGAATGGGAGAACTTCTTCAAAACTAAAATTCCACTTTAATCTTAAAAAGGAGGGGCAGACTCCCCTCTACATGATATCTGACTCCCAGGGGTGTAAATCTCCCTAGCAACATGGGATATGACTCACAGGGATGAATCTGGACCTGGGATCGTGGGATAGAGAACATCTTCTTGACCAAAACGGGGATGCAAAATGAAACGACATAAAGTTTTGGTGGCTGAGAGACTCCAAATGGAGTCAAGAGGTCACTCTGGTGGGCATTCTTATGCACTATATAGATAACCCATTTTAGGTTTAAATACATTGGAATAGCTAGAAATAAATACCTGCAACTATCAAACTGCAACTCAGTAGCCCTGACTCTTGAAGACGATTGTATAGCAATGTAGCTTACAAAAGGTGAGTGTGTATAAAAGCCTTATGGATCACACTCCCTTTATCCAGTGTCTGGATGGATGAGTAGAAAATGGGGACCAAAAACTAAGTGAAAAATAGGGTGGGGGGGTGTTTTGTGTGTTCTTCTTTACTTTTATTTTTTATTCTTACTTTCACTTTTTCTGGTACAAGGAAAATGTTCAAAAAATAGATTGGGGTGATGAATGCACAACTATATGATGGTACTGTGAACACCCTGGATGATTGTATAGTCTGTAAATATAGCTCAATAAAATTGAATTTAAAAAAAGAAGGAGGGGCAGAGTTTTGAAACAAAACAATCAATACAGAATGACAAAACTCCAAAGAAGGGAAATACTGTTCTATTGTCATACCCATTGTTATAAATAGCAAGGGACACTGAACCAGAGAATGCAAAGCCTAAGCAAAGGGGAAAATTAATCCCAACCATTTAAGGAATCTATTTGCAGGCCAAAATTTGAGACGCTGACCAAACAGCCTCCATTAACCCTGTGTCCCAGCTCTCCCCACCCCTCTTGTCTGGCAGCACAACCCCACCACTCAACCCAGGGGAGTGGGCCTAGGTAAACACCCATAGTGATCCAAAACTTTTTGAAAGGATGTGTCTTTAATACCAAAATATGGTCAAAAGATTTTTTTTTTTAAATCACAAGTGAGACTGGATGAACAAACTGTGGTGCATGCATACAAACAGAATATCCACTCAACAATAAAAAGGAGCAAACTACTGCTGCAAGCATCAACATGAATAAATCTCAAACACTATGATGATGAGCAAAATAAAGGCACAAAAATATATGTGCTGCATGATTCCGTTTATATAAAGCTCAAGAATAGATCCAAATAATCTATGATGATAAGAATCAGAACAACAGCTGTCTCTGGGGGTTAAAGAAAATCAAACTGAAAGGGTCAGAAAAAGAAACTTTCTGGAGTGATGCAAATGTTCCGTATCTTAATTGGGGTATTGGTTACATGGATAAATAAGCTTGTTAAACTTTTCAAATTGTATGCATAAGATCTATCCATTTCACTACATGTAAAGTCCCCTCATTTTTAAAACATCACAAGCTGACACATCCATCATCAACCTCCTTCCACCTCTTCACTAAATCTAGGAAGTTTAGTGCTAAAAGGGAAAAAACACAGAGTTCTGGAAAAGAGGAGGTGAAATGTAAGCCCTGTTCTGTTACTTGCTAGAGCAAATGAGTTAAAAACATCTCTATGCTTCACTTCCCTATCTGTAAAATGGGGAAACTATACTAACAGTTGCCTCAAACAAAAAGCTCCAAGAATAAAATGCCCTTAATATACCCAATAATGCTTTGTAAATAGCATAATGTTATATATAAAAGAGATAAAGGAAATCATTATGTCCCAAATTGAGGGTGGGGAGTGGGGTCAGGAAATCTGTCAGAGAGCACCCTCACTGGGATTATTTAAATTTGTGATGATTTCATCTTTCCACCATTTTGAAACATGGATTTCCAGAGCTGATTGGAGCCACTAAGCCAGAAGCTCACTTTTGGTTTCCACTTTTCCTTAGACACACATACATATACATGAACCCCCTCCTGCCCGCACTTGCTCTCACTACTCCGTCTGCTTTGCAAGGTGCCCTATCTGCATATACCACGAAGATAAATCAACCAGGCAATGAGAAAAAGATGACAAACCACAGCCAAGACCAAGGTACAAAAGCCCACACCGTGGGGGACAGGTAATTAGGTCCTGCTGACAGTTGTGCATGTCACCTTGCTTAGAATGGACCTGGTCACAGGAACTTGCCCATTTGAGGGGTTCCTCACTGTCCCATTCTCCTCTATTCTTCTCCCCCCACCTTCAAATGTTCTTCTTTGGGGAGGGCTGTTTATGTGTTCTCCGCACCTCCCTCTTGTCCAGCTCTTGCATTCTCTCCTGCACTTTCTCTTTCTCTCTAGGCTGGGTTTGATTTGACACCTTGAGCTTTGGTAATGAGGTGGGGAGTGGAGCAGCCACAGTGGAATTCATTAGGCTCAACACTGCAGGGCCCGCTCTCTGTGCGTTAATGACATCGGAGGATAGGGAAATGAGACAGCCACCACGCGAGATGAAATAAACATGAGGACTGCCAGCAGTGACAGCCTAAGCAAAGGGGACAAAATGAGCCATGTAGAGACCTTTCCCAGTCTTCACAATGCAAACCAACGGCTTGCAAAGCCTCCCCCCTCCCCACAGCCTTCACCACCGCCACACCCTCCCTTACCCAAAGCTGAAGAGTGGGTAGGGGGTGGGGAGCGAGATGGAAGTGTGGATGGGAAAGAAGAAAATACAATTAAATTATCATTGTTTTAACATACAAATTTCATTTGTCAGTTTAATGTTGGCAGAAACCAAATTCATCACCCTCCTTCAGAGACATGGTGTAAGGCAGATGGGGGATTGAGGGGGTGTGAGCCTGGGGTGTGCTGTGCTTGGAGTGTTCTTTCCTCTCCCCCCACCCCTTAAGCTCCCCTAGCTGATTTTTTCCTAAGCAGCATCACTCCTCCACCTTCAATCACAACTCCACCTCTCCCTGTTAGTAAAGGGAGAGCTGAAGGAGGAAACGGAGGGAGAACGCAAGCACAGGTGGCAGAGGAAGAATAGAAAAGCTGGCTCCTATACATGTTGTTTTTCTTGAGGGTGAGACTGGGGGTGGACAAGGAGGAGAACGACAAAGGAAATTCAAGCAGCATGAGCTACAACCACACTGAGCAAAGCCCCAAATGTGTACACCAAGAGGAGCGAGGGCCTGTTCCCAATACCCAGGTGTCAAGAGACAAAGACGAGTTGTCTAGCAGGGTTTACTGGCAAGGAAGGTCTTATGGATTATGATGATCTTCTCTTCTCCACACAATACAGGAGGAATGAACTGTTCTGTAATCAAGCTAAATAAGGGCCTTGTTCTCTTCCAATAGTGATAACACCATATCCAGAGCAGCAAAGAGAAAGCCTCCCATTACAGCAATTGCCTAAGAGACATGTGGCTTCTCCATCTCCAAAAAGAGCTGATGCCGTATCGTCAGCCACAGTGTGAATCCCAGGGCTGGTATATGCAGTGCTACATTCTTCTTAATTTAATCTGCAGATCCATACAGCCAGAGTTGAAAGTTTCATCCATGCCTCTTCCCAGAAACCTTCAACGCTTTCTAAAAGAGAGGACCCTGGTGAGCCAAAACCCAACTTTAAAGCCAAACATCACTGTTTTCTTTGGCCATGGACTTCTCAAGCGAGGTTTTCAAAGAACCCCCAAAGCTGTCATTACTATTACAAGAAGGGAAAGGAAAGCCATCATATTTTTGTTAACTACTATTAAAGGGAATTCATAAGGGAAACTATTTGAAAGCTGGATCAATGACAGAATTCAAACTTAGAATGGATCCAACATGGTCATTTTGAGTATCAGGAATATTTGTTCAGCCTATCACATCGTGGGCAGGGGTTAGAGGACAAAAAAAAAAAAGCAGACTTACAAGTTTGCAAAGTGGTCTGCTCTGCTACAGAGATGTGAAGGCTGTAGGAGGTGAGGTGTGAGGGTGAAGTTGGGGCTCCTTGTGCTTGAATTTAGTAGGAAATTTCTAGGACACTGAGGAACCACAGCTCCAAGCCACAGATATGAACAACTGATACTGGAAAATTGTTTGTTTCACATACTGGAAAACAACTGATAGACTTGAGGCATCTTTCTGGGGAATCATGACAGCTTGTCAAGCAGGTCCTGGGTTTAGGGCTTTGAGGCCCTCAGGGCCTTAGGTTCCTCATCAGAAAATAGTTAACACCTTCCTTTCCTGGATGATGTGAAAACAGATGAGCTAACTAGCATTATAAAATCCTGACAGAAAACTACCCATTAATAAAAGTGCCTTAGAAGTGCTTTACATTTAAGAGACTAATTTTATTTTAAGATAGAAAATATTATAGAGCACTTTATTAAAGGAAGGAGATGCACAGAGTACATTTTTTCTGGGAAGCAATAGGTTTAGTGATTAAGAATATGATTTTATGAGAGGACTGGAATAGATTTGAAAGCCAGCATTACCACATTTGGGCATGAGTCATCCAAAGATGAGTCCAGAAGTCCCTCAGGAAACTTGTGTCAGGACACAAAGATAACACCATGCAAGGCCTGCCATATTAAAGTGAGAAAGGCAGAGGGCTTAAGTGACACCCATGATACCAAAATCACAGCGATCATGGGACTTGCCTTTAAGAAGCCTGTTACTACGAAGGAGAAGATAGGCCTGCTTATAATTGTGCCTAAGGTCTCCCCCTGAATCCTTCTTTGTTGCTCAGATGTGGCCCTCTCTCTCTCTAACTAAGCCACCTTGACAGGTGATCTCCCTGCCTTCCCCCCTACGTGGGACCTGACTCCCAGGGGTGTAAATCTCCCTGGCAACACAGGATATGACTCCCGGGGATGAGTCTGGACCCGGCATCGTGGGATTGAGAACATCTTCTTGACCAAAAGGGGAACACGAAATGAAACGAAATAATGCTTCAGTGGCTGAGAGAATTCAAATGGAGTCGAGAGGTCACTCTGGTGGACATTCTTACACACTATATAGATAACCCTTTTTAAGTTTTAATGTATTGGAATAGCCAGAAGTAAATACCTGAAACTATCAAACCCCAACCCAGTGGCCTTGATTCTTGAAGACGATTGCATGACAATGTAGCTTACAAGGGGTGACAGTGTGATTTTAAACACACACACACACACACACACACAAAAGGAAAAAAAAATCACAGCAGTTAGAAACTCGGACAGTCCCACAATTTTATTTCTTTTGGCCTAGTCCTAATTTCAAGCAGGCCCTAAGGCTTTAGCTCCATACTTACTTGCATATTTTCATTGCATTACATTGTGTTGCTCAATCTCAAAGGTAAAAGCTTCAGAACCTGATTTCTCCCCTCATACTTTTTCAACTATCTGAAAGAAGAAAGCCAAAGACCTTCCCACCGAGAGAAGGCAGTAGACAAACTAACAAGTACTGTCCCATTCTAACAGGCAGTCAATACAGTGGCTTTAGAATTAAACAGGTCTGATTCCCTTCTCTGCTATTTATGAGTTTTAGGACCCTGGGCAAGTTATTTAACCTCATTGGGCCTCACCTCCCTCTCTGTTAAAATGAGAAGGATAACACCAACCTCACTTTCATGTGCAACTTAAATATCATACGTGTAATATACCTAAAGCTGTGCCTGGCATGTGGGAGGCACTCTTTCAATGGGAGCCAGGTAGCCGAGGAAGTGTCCAAAGAAGTTGCTATGACAGTTCTGAAGTTTCCCAGCTTTGAAGTATGTGAAAAATGAGCTACACAAGCCAAGTGAACTACTCACTACAAGAATAACCTCTAGCTAGATAACATCAAAGCAGCAGCATAGTTTTAAATCCCTTCCCCCACTCTTTATCAGGAGAAGCACTTAAAATCATGCTTCCAACAATAAACCCTCCCCTTCCTTTCTTTGGGCATTCTCAACCCAGCCTCTTCTGATCACCCTCCCCAGCTCCACGCAGCACTATTTCTTAACCCTGGTGCATAATACAATAACCTGGGGCACTTTGAGAAAATACGGATGCCCAATACCAGCCTCCAGAAAGACTGATTTCATTGTTCCAAGGTGGAAACTGGGCATGGGTGGTCATTTTTTAAAGTTCCCCAGGTGATTTTAATGTGCAGCCAGGATGGCAAATGACTCTGTACCAAATATACTTGTTTTTGAAAGGTTTATGCATATCATTAAAAATACACACACACACATTTTTGTTACTACTTTTATTGCCTTAAAGGCTCTGTGGGAGGGTGACACCTGCTCACCTAAAAAGGAAAACCCCTCAGCTTCCCAGAAAGCTCATACCCGAGAAGAGTCTGGGAAGTCAACTAGTTCACCCTCGTTTTATGGAAGAGGTTCAGAGAGGGGAATAACTTTCTCTAGTCACACAACAGCCTAAAGGCTGAGCTGAATTCCTCCCAGGAAAGCCAGGGCAAGAGGGTACCACTTCAGGTCACTCTGACTACTCAGCTTTGGCTCTAGAGGTGGCCCTGGGGTCTTGACTACTAAGCCCCATCCCCTATGTTTGTTTCCTTACCTCGTTTCCCATCCTTCCCGGGGTTTCCCCAGCAGCTGGCCCTGTTTCAGCTCTCCAGTGCTGAAGGTGGTAAGTCTGAAGTGTTCCATACAGTGCCTTGAGCTTTGTGAGGAAAGGGGCCATGAAAATCTTAATAAACAAAAAAATAATTCATACAAGGTACTGGTCTATTCTCTGCACCACTTGGTTTCAAACATTTCTTAGAAGCAGTCTCTTAACCATAAAGGCAAACAAATAAAATCCATGAAACAGAAGTGTGGTGGTTGAAGCTGGAATAACCTCGACCCTTGACTGCAGAAAAGGCAGCCCTGGGCACCTCCACACTCTTCCCTGAGGTACTGGGAAAACAACTGCAATGCAGGACCAGAGCTGGCACTGGCCCATTTGGGGCACATGGCCCAGGGGACATAATTTCATTACATTGCCTGCCCCACCCCCAACAAAGAAGAAGAGGGCATTTGCCACATTTTCCCCTTGGAAGCAACCAACAGGTCTTTAGCAGCCCAGGTGAGAGGTAGCCTCTTCCAGTTAATCAGCCTACACATGAAGCTCTAAAAAAAAGCAGCTTTGACATTGATTCCTCAATTTATGTGACTATCAATGACAAGCTTTTCTACTTTTGATCAAAACTAGTTTTGCAGCAGTAACTACTGATTAAGTGGGTCAACTGGCCCAAAACAGCAGATTATTTTTAATGATTTTTGTAATACAGATGCAGTGAGGATTATAACAGGATTTTTTGTTTGTTTGTTTGCTTTATTTATTTATTTATCTATTTAGCCATCATGGTGCTCCTGAATCAATTTCTCCTTTGTTCTTCTGCTCCAAAGATATTCTGGCTTGCTTAAAAGATCTAAGGTCTAAATATCTAGAAGGCCTTCAAGAAAAGAGGATATAGATGTAAGTCAGAGTGCATTTTGTGTTACTAGTCAAAGTGCTATGATTTGAACCTCCTAATATCTCTATTAGGTGGTCATGAGCCAATTTATCAATGAGATAACTGAGGCTGAGAAAGGTTGAGTGACTTGCCTAAGGTCACACAGTTTGCACGGGACAGACACAGAGCTTGGATCAAAGTCTTCTACTTCTCAACGCAGTGCTGTACACACCACACAACTCCTGCCTCAAAATTCAAAGGGCCCGTTGTTAACCTCTACCCAAGTAAGTCAGAAATCACTGCAAAACTTTAATTCATCAGGATCACATCACTATGGCACTGACATTTCTCTCCAGTACATTCTTAACCCCATTCCCCATTTCTCTGCTGCCAAATTTGCACATTAATTGGAAATAAAGTGTGTATCTGTATGTATGTGTTGGGGAGAATAAACTATTTTCAAAGGGCCACTAACTCTGTCCTTAATATTTCAAACCCAAGTCCTTCTGCCATCATTTTCCTCCCATCTCTCTTGCTCCAAATTCTTTGATCACCAACCCCCCCACCTCCTCCCCCCTCCCCACACACATACACTATACTCCTTAGCCTTAAAAACCACCCCCCTCCCGCCTTAAAATCAAACAGCCATGGAGTTTGTTCAGATTCCCTATTCATCAAGGAAATGAATTCCATATGCATAATTCATTTCTTTTGTGAACTTTTTTCCCCTGCAGGGAGTTAATGCTCCCCAGTGCATTGGGAGCAGAGGCAGTGACAGAAGGACTGGAGAGCAAGGGGGCAAAAATGCCCTTCCCCATCTAACCGGGACAGATAGGGGCCAAAAGGTCTGGCCTCTGCTGCCTGACACCCTGAGCTCACAATTCTGTCTCACCAAAAGGAGGGGGGACCTCGTACTGGTTATTAGGGGACAATAGGCTTCATCCTTCTCTGGACGAGCAGCCTGGGGAGCCTAGAGGCCTTTCGAGGCTGGAGGCCTCATTTCCAAACCTAGTGGCTGACTCATAGATAGAAACAAATTGATAGAGTCCTCCCACTCCTTTATGTCTCTGCTCATATTAAGAACCCAAAACTAAACAAAGAGATACACACCATGCCCAATGCACCATGTTTAACAGCTGTTGCATTTGGAGAAAACGCAGTCCCTAGTCCAAAGTCATATTTGAAAAATGGCTTTATTAAGAGAAAGATTTACTGTATATGAACTCCAAGACTAGAAACTGGAGGAGGAGCAACTGAGAAAGACAGATCTGCCAGACGGGAGCCCAACTGATTCCACTGGCTGATGTTACCTTTTGGCAAGATACACTGACCCACACAGCATCCTGCAAGTCACAGGCCCTCGGTTATTAACTCTTTAATAGCAGTCTGTAATCCTCGAAGTTCAGAACTCATTTAGTAAATGGCAAAATGGAATTTAAGGCCCGTCTAGGGTCAGGTCAATTTTGTACACAGCTCCTCAGCCTAGACTGATCTGAAGATGCTATTGAATAAGTAATAATACAATTTCATTTGTTATTTACTTTTTCCTCTGTGTGGTCTGACATAGGATAGATAGGATGACGCCAGGGAACTAATAGGAAACAAAGCATGGATCCACCAAAAAACAGAAAGCAAAAGAAATTTCTCTGTGATTCCCATAGGATTAACATGTAAACACAAATAAAATGCCTAATGGTTTTCAAATAATATATGAAAACCAGGAAGTGGCTGGCCAGCTTTATGTTACCATCCCACTAGAAGCACAATGCCAAAAGTAAGCAACCTATGTTGGATAGAGGGAAACTAATAATGGATAGATGAGTTATAAATCAAACTGATCAATGGCATTTGGAGAATTTAAAAAAGGGCCCTGCCACTGGCCTCAGAAAGCTTATTTGGGAAAGAAAGAATTGTGAAGGGTATACTAAAATTGAAGTTAAATTGAACCTGAAGAATACACAAATGAGGAAGTGACTGAGGCTGCTTCCAACGGTTAACTGAGATTCCCTGCTATACCCTGTGTATGAGCCATCAGATTGTGGTTATAAGTAATTTGGTTTGGCAAAAACTTGGAGGCATTCTGGAACATTCTGGAACTTACAAACAAAAACACCTCCCTCTCTGCAGTGTGCCATATACTTGGTTCTGATATGGAATGGCTAGAATGTGAGCCAAAGAGAATTAAGTGAGCCCTTTTCCAAAACCCAATACTGTCCATCCTGTTCTGCAGCATTCACCTCTGAATCTTGCCCTGCTTTTCTGCTGTAGATGGAACCGCCACCGATATTCTGTCTCCTACCACAACACCATGTCAGCATTGCTCTCCTTCCTATACTAAATCTGGACAGTAAGTGGCATCACCCTGTCACAGGGGTACAGAGAGCTTCTGCAACGTCCCATTTAACTGCTCTGTGCTCCTATCTTCGGGTGTCATTAGCATATTTCAGCAGTGCCTTGATGGATGAAGATAGATGGGGGAGTATCATCCTTGGTGAAATCACTGTTTCATCAAGGTTAAACCAGCCTCAGGCTTCGCCACCTCCCTTTGTTTGGGTAGGTCTCTAATAACAAAATTAACGGCAGAATTAATGCCCAGGAGGTGCCCAGTGAAATATACTCATGCCCCCAGAATGAAGCTTTATCCTGGACCTCCCAAGTTTATAATCCATCAATCAGTTGCTTCCATACTTTATCTTAAAATAAAACATCACCTCCATCACAGCAGAAGCCCACCTCTCTATCCTTTCATCTGAAACAGATGGGCTGGGTAAAAGAACAAGAGGTGGCCTGCTCCTTTAGCATTGTGATCACAGTGACGCCAGTCCAAACAGAGAACAGAGGTTTTGTGTGCATGTCCTGCTTCCCCAGCTTGACTATGAGCTCCTTAAAGGCAGATACTTTTTATTATATTTCCTTTTACTATCTCATAAAGTTTAAACTTTTTTACTCTGAGGCAAACAGTACATGTTCACTAAATCCTTGCTGATATTAAAGGAACTGTGTTCACCATGATAAAAATATCCAATCAAATCAGTAAATGTATATTGAACACTTACTATCTGTCAAGGACTGCACAGGACAAGAAAGCAGAGCAAATCCTTAGGCCCCAGGAACTAGAAACTGCCTTGAAAGGTTTCAGCCTCACTCGTAAAGGATCTGGTCTCCTAGTTGACCACTGAGCCATATTTGGATGTTTCTCCACATGGAAATGGGGAGATGCCCTGACTGTCCTGCTATGAGACCAAACAGAGGAGTAACACAGAGGAGAGCCAGATGAAATGGTTGGGATCATACCTGGGGTTCTATTTTCAGCTCCATTTTGTATTAATAATTACATTCCCTTGGCAAAACACTTCCACTCACTGCAGTTGAATCTCTAAAAGTATGGAACAACCCTGCACTTGGTTCCCTCTTTGCTGACATGGGATCACTACTAACTTCTCACACAAACCTCTCAGAAAGATGGGGATAGAAAAATGAAAACACACATGGGCTCCTCTGAAAAGCAGGCATGATACAAATAAGCACTATTGGAGAGGAGGCTTACCACATACAAGTAAAATATTGCTAACCTGTAAATTCAAATAATGTTTTAACAGTGAGAGGGAAAGAAAGACAGAAGGAGAGAGCAGCCAAAAAGCACTTAGCATGTTATATAACTCTAATCAAGGCTCTTCACTTCATTGGAACTCAGTTTTCCAGGGGTATTTATGAATATCAAAGGCTTAAATTTTATCAAGTATTCTAACTTCCTTAGAGGAAGGGTGTTAGCTGAAAACCAAAAGTCACCATGACCATGCAAAACCAAACCTATTATGTGATAGTTATCATGGAAAGGATGCAAATCCACAATCTCACCCCATTTGGAGGGTGTTGAAATTCAGCAGGCAATAAAATCTCCTTCCTTGCAGTGCTTTCTGACATAGATTGAGAAATCCACAGGAAGAAAGCACGGGGAAGAAACAGAAGCCTGAAAGTTGTTCCTAAGGCCTACAACTACTCTTGCTTCTACCTCATTATGTGCTCTCCCCAATGGATAGCTGAAGGGAAAGCACTGAGTGGGACTGGGGCTGGGGCTGCTCTCTAAGCTGGCTTTCATGGCAACCAAAGCCCTTGTCATGAGTCACATAGAAGTCACACAGAAGTAGGGCATAAGAAGATGGGGCATTTCCAGATATAGCCAAGTGGAAAGGCAGCTGAGGAAGCATGTCTGGGACAGTCAAAGGCCAAATTGCTTAACTGGTCTAGATTAGATCACTGGTGTCATCCTGCCTGAGCTAGTTTCTCTAGTGCCACAGTGTGAGTTGCTGGCCCCCTTAAGCTGCAGATAAATAGTTAAATGGAACCTACCCATGTCTCTCTCCTCCTCTCCTTCTCCTTCCCCTCCCTTCTCCTCCCCCCCTCCCCACCACCTTGGCCACTTCTCTGTTTTGTGTGCAGGGAGGGACTGACCATCACGTAAAAGGCTAAGATCAGTATCACAAGTCGACTGTGGCACATGGCCATGGAATGTGACAGTCAGAGGCAGCTCAGAGAAGACACAACTGAAAGAACAGGTGGTGTGGAATTTTAGAACTACACTGCTGTAAGTATTCTGCTGAAAGTCCCAGAATGGTTTATTGGAGGGATGGTCAGTCCCCTCCCTGCATGCCAAGTGGAGAAGTGGCCAAGGATGTTGGTATGGTGGAGAAGTTATACCTTTGAGAGCTAAAAGGGCTCTGAAAGGCCAAGTCCCTCCTTTGACAGAGAAGTTAAGCTATTAACAATTGCTTGTCCATACTCTAGCCATATCACATCCCGGGAAACAGAGTCTGGATTTGCTTTTAGACACCAGTACATACTGCCTTTCATGCTCATGCCATCACATCATTTCCAAGTATCTATGTTCTGCAAGCAGCACTCTGCCAAGTGGAGAACTTTTAGAGTAGTCAAAGCTGATAATTCCTAACCCCAGACCTTCCTTATCTGACATATAGGTCAACATTATCATCATCCAAACTAGGGAAACTGAAAAATAAGGGCTCTTAGCAGGATGTGAATGGGAAAGGCAAGGTTAGAACCCAGGATCTTCCCCATCTGAAGGTCCTTTGCTACTCAGCATACTAGGAGACATAAAATTGCAAACAGAACAAAGACACAAAGCTTTATTTCAATGCTGCTGATGTGCCCAGCACATCCAGACCTGCAGAAGCCTACTGTAATCTGTCCAGAGAACACTGATGGATCAAACAATTTTGAAGAGAATTTTAAAATTCAAGTCTCACCAGCTTCTAGAAACTTCTGACTCTAGTAATGCCCTATGCTACCCCATCCACTCTTGGTTTCCATCCACTCTTAGTTTGCTAAGTAGGGGTTACATCCACCCCATCAGGCCATAGGATTTTTATCTCATCTTAGAATCAATGGTCTCTAGGATCCCAAACAAATAATCCCACTGTTTCACATCATTATCTCATCATCTGTAAAATGGGAACAAACCATCCTACTGTAAAGATTATCCATGAACCCACTAAAAATGAATTAATATCTTCCAGGTACCCTATGAACCAAGTCAAGCATCCAAGGAGAGAGTCATCTCCCTCTTAATAACCTAAATGGAGGGAAATAAAGGCTCTTCATTTGGAAGGCTAAGATTGAGGAAGAAAAAGAAGATGTTGATGTCTGGAATGAAAAGGGCAGCTACAGTGCTTGCCTTCTCCTCCTGACTTTGTGTTCTTTAACCACTGGGAGGAGGTTCACAGCAACAATTACTTCATGCATGCTGCATGCCAAATGTGCTTGCCAACTTTTACCTCTTTTAACCTTCCAGCCCATTCTGTGCTGTCCCTTACAGACAAGAGTTCTAGGGTTCAGGGGAGACAAGTGGCTTGCAGGAAGCCAGAACACTGGTGGGTAGCAGAGGTAAGGACTGAACTCGGGCCTTCCTACACCAATCCTGTACTTGGCCCACTGTTCAACTCCTACAGGCAAGAAACAGGCAGGGATGAGGGTGGGGTGGGGGGTGCTCAATCCCTTTATCTTCCTGCTAGACAATAGCTTCCTTAAGCATTCAGCTCCAAATCCTTCCAGTACTACACACATACACACACAACCACCAAGAAGAGTGAAGGCAGGCACTGGGATCCATAGGCCTCTGCTAAGCAAGCCTCTTTAGAATCTGTAGTGAATGGGTGACTTCACTGAGCAGTGCCATGTGTGAGGGGTGATTGTCAGAGCTCAGAGAAAGGGCAAGCCAGTAGTGTTTGCTTGCCTTTATCACTCCCGACTGCTTTGTTCCTCAGGCCCCAAGGAACAATCAGCAGTCATGCTCTGCTCCTCCTGTCTTCTTCACACAGGGTATGTGGGGGTGTAAAGATGTGCATGCACACATGCACACATACATGCACACATATGTATGTATCCTGATTGGAAAACTGTCTTATATTCACATGCATGCAGAGTAAAAGCTTGCCAAGTTCAGTAAAGGGAGCACTTGGCAGTCTGCCACTTTTCTAAAATGCCCCTTCTGGCCTAAGAGTCAACTGGCTGGTGCAGCAGCACTCAGTAAAACTTCAAAGGGAGAAACTGAGGGATGCTGGCACAAACCAGTGCTTTGTCCTAAACAGTTTGGAGAGTATCATTTTTAAATATCCATTTATGTATTTATCCACCCTGGCTCATCGTGCTTCCTGTCATCGCATTATGGGTAGGGCAGAGAGCGACCCAGGGAAGCCATCTGTATTTTCCTGGAGACCAAACAGGAAGAGGCACAGAATTCTGTGCAAGTGACCATGCTGCTGCTGTTGCTAGGCAGCATGATTATGTCCATTCCCCGCTGCTTGGCAACCAGCACTTCCCATCACATACACACACAGCCATAGCAGCAACACAAGTGCCCTTAACTGTGGTCTTATGGCTTTCAAAGAAAAGGGCTGAATTTCAAGAGAATTTATAAGCCATAATGGACCCCCCACCTTGACATTCCACTCATATCCAGATGTCCCCTAGAGCAAGGTGGCCCCACTTAATCAGAAAGTGTCCCTTTGGTGACACTTGGGTTTGCACCTAATGGTTGCACAAATCTGAGTGCAGTGGCATGCCAGAGAGGTGGGAAAAGAGTCAGCAACCTCCATCTTTCTGGGGAAAAAAAAAAGACAGTGCTGTCTGCCCCATCTAGTGGACAAGGATAAAGTAAGAAGGCTGGATACATTAAATGGGTGTGTTTCTTTCTGTGGTCCCTGACCAAATGCCTCTCCTAACCTCATTGGTTACAATCTGCCAGCTCCTCAGCAGCAGAACCCAAGTCACCAACTTACTGTTCAGATCGAATAGCTGCCCACTGTCGAACAGGACTCCCTCAGCCCACCTCCTGCCTTTGGGTGATAAAGAAACAGATGCCCCAAATCCCACTGGAAGTTACCATCCCAGCAGGCCTGTGAACTCAGAAGCCCTTGGCTTTCCGTCCACTGCCTCAGCCACCGTAAGACCAGCTTCATTGTTTTTATGCCAGACTTGCATAAGAATCGCATTACTTCATTTGTCCTTTCAGTTTTATTTTAGCCCAACTTTTTAGTATGTTAACTTTTCTAACAGCCCCTTTAGGAAGGAACACATCGAGCTGTGCTCTGCCCACCAAGGGAAGCAGTCTCTTATAGCTACCAGGGGCATACGCCTTCTCTTCCAAGTCTCTCCACAGGATTTTAGGAAGTTCTCCAAGCATTGTTGCGATTCTACTCTGAATTCAGTAAGATCATCCAAACTGATAACCTCATTGGCATTTTATTTTCTTCTCAGCCCCAGCTGGAGAATTTTTCCCCTCATTAAAATTAACGAGGTCAGTCTCCCAAGCTCAAATACTGCGCACTCTTGTTGGTGGAGTTTTGTTTCCTAAATTGAGCTACAGTTCTATAAGTGCAAAGTTATACTAAGCATCATTTACTTTATTGCTGTGTAATAAGAAACCAAAATGGAAGTCCTAAGCTGTCCTCCTAACATATCCTACACTCCATCGGCCACATTCTCATCCGTGTAGAATACCATATCTCACTCCAACTTCAGAAATGAAACACAGAAAAGAAAAATATAGTCCATATCCTTTTTCATGCCATCCAAAAACAGATTATACAATCTTTCTTTCTGTGCTCTTGCCAAAAGTCTCTCAGAACTGAATTTTTTTCCTCAATAAAAATCACTAATGTCAGCCATGTAGTGGTTCCCAAGCAACACCCCTCTACCCCCCCCCCCCCATACACCATTCACAACTACTGGCTTTTCTCATGACTTTACAAAATGACATTAGGAACAATTTTATATTGTTTGGGGATAATTTTATTCACCTTCCTGAAAAATTGCTTTTATTGATAGCATTTCTCGTATCATCTGTGATTTTTTTATTTTTTTGGCATACTCATTCACACTGTCTTTCAAAACAGGAACAGTCAAAATATTGCCTAAATAAAATATATAAATATATGTAGTCATATATGCAAGCACCCCAAATGTGGGTGAGATAACAGATTACAGAAACTCTTACCTTTTATCAGAGAGTTGGTAAGCCAACTTTCTGGTTGGAAAAAGAATTAAGAAATTTGGAGTTAGAGCCTCACCACTGCCAACGTTTGCTGATCACTCCACTACAGCTACTCCCACATTAAACAGAAATGCTGGGGTGGCTTGATGGGAAATTGGTCTGACAGTAAAACCTGTCGACTAATTTCTGTTTTCAAGAATCAACTAATTAAGATAAAGTTGAAGTCTAACTGGGGGCTGGGAGATGTGGGCTTTCACACCATCTGCACCACTAAAAGCTTTTGGGTCTCAGCAAATCACATGACCTTTGGGCCCCAGTTTTCCTATTATTGTAATGCATGGGCTAGACTCAATTCCGTGAGGCTAGGAGAAGTCTACTAGAAGAAGTGACCCCTAAGAATCACATAGAGAGAACCTAAAAATGCATATGGTAACTTGTCAAAACTGTACCCATAAGGAAATTCCAAAGAGGATTTTCATACATAGACAAAGAGCTTTTCACACCTTTCTGTCTGTCTACAGTCTGTGCTTTGCTGCCAACCATGTACATGATTCCATATTTAACTCAAACACTTAACATCAACTTTATTTTAAATTTTTAGATCATGATTATCAGCTTCTTCACACATTCTATAGAGGACAGGTCAATGGAGACATGAAGACAGATTAATGTCACAGCAGTCTAATAAACAGAGCTTGAGGCATAAAAGAGAAAAAAGTGCCACAGATGACCAGGGTAAGGGCCACAGCCTGGGGCCCCAACTGAGTGTCTACAAGGTCAGCCCCAACACGCTCTGACTTAAAGAATCTTGTGTGAGGATGTCATTCTGCTCCACCCTAAGCAAAGATGGAACCGTTGCCATGGCAACCAAGGTACTTGAGAGGGACATGAGCAAAGGGAGACTTAAAAAGAAAAAGATAATATGTGGCCTAAACAAAAATATGTGATGGTATAAGGGGTGCTGTAAAGCCTTTATTGCCACTTGTTAAGGAAGACCTGTATAGCTCACTTGTGAGTAATAAGGCGGTCAACCCAAACTAAGGCACTAAAAATTTTATAGTACCCCACATATCATGTATATCTAGGTAGATAGAGAAACAGAGAGAAACATATATAAAGTATCTCCACAGATACACTGACACACACACAGGCAAACATTCCAGCTGATTTTGGAAATGCCATCTTCTGATAGAGTCGTTAAATTTACCAATACCCTTAATTTATTGGCTATCAAACTCCACATCCCATCAATTCCATTCTTAAAAGGTTCAGAAAGCTCAGCTGCAATGAGAAGGAACAGTGGTGGTTTCACAGGGAGTGCACACTAGCCAGCTGCATAAAGCTAGTATTCCCAGTTCTAGAGGTGACTCCACAGCTAATTTATTATTTCACAGTTGGATTAAATGTCCCTACTGCCATCAGGGACTGACTACTGGGGACTTCACAGGAGATCATCATCACAGCCTGGTGCAGGAAATCAGAAACTGTGCACTGTACATGTGCATGCTTTACCTTACCCCTAAAAAATATGCTCCAGGAGTACCAATTATAATTAGGAGAAGATAGGTCTAGAAGACTTAGCTATTTAAAGCAAGCCTGTAGTAAACCATTTTGGAGGAGACTTTGTAAAACACTTTTGTAACATGGGTAATGACTTGACTTCTTCCCCACATTCAGTCACTTTTGTCACAAACTGAAGTCACATAACCAGGGAATTTCACTGAGCTCTCTGCTAAGAACAGTGTCCCCCAAAGCAACTGACATACTTCTCCCAGTCACCTGAATCTAAAACAGGTGCAGAAAGATGCCTTCTTGCACCTCATGCTCTATTGATGGAAACTCCCAGCTGCCAGTTTCAAAGGGACCAATGCAGCAGCAGGAAGCCAGGCCGAGTAAACTCGGAGGCCTGGTCTTGTTCACCCCTATGTATTTTACAAAGACATGTGAGAAAAAAAAATGAAATTATATGGATAAACGTGCTCCAAGATCTTTGGAGGGAAAGTACCATGGAGATGCAGTAAATTGGTATGATTATTTCTACTGTGCCATTTCTGAAACACAGGCTAGTAAAGAGAGAGAAAGCCATGGTCAGTCCCTTCCACAGCTCAGAAAATGTGAACAACCTGGTCTAGCTTCACCCAAACATCTAGTCCCCCATATCGGCTTCTGATCTCTTGGGACTTCCTTCAAGTGGAATATAAGTAACTTCCTTGGTCTCGCTATTCTGACTCTCCTGTTCATTCACTGAGAGTCCATTCTCAGGAGCCCCTACCTCTCATTCCACCAGCTGGGCTCACCATTTGCTAAGATGAGCCTGTCTCCACTAGGCTTGGCAAAGCAGGGGGCATCTTTTGCTCGAATGAAAACTCAGAGACTTCGGGTGACACAATGATCAAGCCAATCAATTGCCAGCTGCACATCTGTACCAGTGCACTCAAAAATCAATAGGGCATTTAAAATCACAGAAGTTCAAGGGCTTCCATTTTGTAAAGTCTTAAATGTGCCAGGGACTGAGTTAAAGTTCAGGTTATGAAAAGGGGCTATAAGTTATACTTCCTTTAAAAAAATTAGCAAATGGTTCATTTTTCCTTAAGGGAAAAAAAGGGGGGCATTTTTCAATTAGGGGAATGGAAGGACAAATGCTCCAAGTGCCTTTTGCTGGAGTTGTAAGTGCTTTTGAAACCCCTCCTGTCAAGGCACTAGTGACACAAGATTTAAGATGACCAATTAATTTTTTCCAGCCACCAGCCAAAAGTGGATGCAGGAGGAGGTTAAAATCTAAGTGTTTAACTAATATTAAATTTATAAGATTCTCTATCACTGAAAGCATTGTGAAATGGAAAAAGCACTTAATTTTACAGTTGCTGTGTATTCCTCTGCTTTGATCTTTGATCTATGATATAAAATCACCAACTGTAAAGATTCCCTAGCTTTATTATACCTGTTTAATGGTGAGAAGAAAGGAAGAGAGAGGGGAACCTACAGGCATGCTTGGGAGTGAAGCCCTAAAACTGGTCATTAAGGTTGACAGGAAAACGAGAAGAAATACAGGAAGACTCTTATGCACAGACAAAGCATACTCATTTCATCCATTCTTCATGCCCCATTTTTCCAGAGTAGTAAAGCTGGCAAACGGTAGTTGGTTATCTCTGACTTAAGACAAAACACTAAAGCAGAAAAGATTTAGGTTGGATTATGAAAGAATTTTCTGAATTTGAGAGTTGTCAAGGCTTAAACTGGTCATTGGATTAGACCACAGCATTTCCTTTGTACAGGCCGAAATCTTTAAATCACAAAAATGTGTGTCTGTCTTGAACAGTCTATATACTACTTTATTCCACCAAGAGCTCCATCTACTCACGCATGTGTAGAAACCCAGGCCTGGAGAAGGAATGCTCAGGCCTGAGCAAAAGGACCTCTTTAACCAATGGCATTTTCAAAAGTCTACCCTGGGCAATGGATAGAAACAGAGGCAATGGGGAGGGAAACCAGCTACCAGAAATCTTATCATCCTGCAAAAGGTTTTCCCAAGGTTTCAAAACCCCCTAATTTTTGCCAATCAAGACAGATGTTTGTGGCCTCTACTCTAAACTGAATTAGGAATGCATTAAAAGGGGAGAGGGGAAGAGGAGAGATGTGCCTCAAAAACACTGCACATGTAACCTGCAAATACATCGAATACTCGCTTTTGCCTCCACCCTACCCAAAGCTGGGGAGGGGAGATGTGGCAGGGGTGCAGCAGGAGCTGGCGTGGGGAGCAGAGCTAGGAGAGAGCTCTCTCAGCCTCCTAAACTTTGTATCCTAATCACCAAAAAGAACAATGGGGGCATTTCCTGGCCTCCGTCAATTCTGTCTCAAATCCAGAGACAAAGACCTATTATGCAGAATAGATTTTACGGAAAGGCAGAAGGAGGGTGAGGGTGAAACAGGATAATTCATGTGAGGTGTTTTTTCTTTTTTTCTTTCTTTTTTTTTAAATCCCACCAGGGATCTCATTATAATTTCATTAGCAGAAAAACCAAATAAGTGGCAAGAAAAAGAATTCAACTTAATATTACTAACACACACATACACACATACTCGCTCACACGCACAAAGATGAAAGATACTCTGAGCTTCAAAGCGGCTGCTAATTTTCCCAGCTTCAAATGACTCAGTGAGAAAGGCACTGATAATGAATGTGCTTTTTCTACTGGCTCACTTATAAACTTTTTCCCTTCCCCACTCCCTCCCAAAAATTAGTTCTCATTTTTAACTGGAAACAAATATCAGCTGAATCCTGTGTTCATTCACAATCTTCCCTCAGTGATTTATCAATTAAAATGTAGGGGAAAGAAAGACGGAAGCAGAATACTATGATGCTCACTTAAATATGAGGATATTAAAGTAGTGGAGTGCAAAAGGCTACATTAGTGGAACCTTAGAAAGTTAGCTGCTGAATCCGGGTCCTAACCATGGGAATCTAAGTCTCCAAAGGGGACAGTCCAGGAGAGCCTGAACACTGAGCACGGGAGGAAAAGAAAAGTGTCTCAGAGCTAAACCCATGCAGCATTTTCTACCTGCTGCATTCCAAATGAGCTTCCCAGGCAGGTCTTCTTGGCATATTTCTAAAAAGACAGCGGTTGCTAGCTACCCTTTAAAAGACAAGTTCCCTCACCAGCAAGCATTTATCACAAGCATGACTATAGGCAGTGTCTAAATTCAGAAGTCTAAATGCTTTCTGTGTCAGGAGGGCACAATTAAATGAGTCGAATGATATATATTTTTCCTTCTTTCTTTTTTAAATCAATCCTTTAAGGTAACACTGGGCAAGGCAAAGGAAGACAACCTCAAGATCCAACTTAAGTACCACTGTAGGAAGCTATTCTGCTCCCAAGCCATTTCCTAGCACCGAACCAGAAGGAGATCACATGAGGAAACTGGAACCAGTTAATAAAGGAAAAGCATTTAAAACTGTGCCTGGCACAAGTTAGTGAGCAGTAAATATTAAAAACAAAACAAAACACCTGCACCCTTCCACCTTCCTCAATGATAATAGGTCATGGGGAAGAACAAAAGTATAAAACCCTAACTTTCCTTATCTCTTTACCTGTTTTTTAATCCACCAACAAGCTGCAAACATGAAACATTTTCACATTAAATACACGTTTCTGTGCTTTACTTGGTGGTGAAGCATGATACTGCAAGCCTCCTTCTCTTGGGTATTTTAATCCTAGATAAAAAGTAAAAGAGGGCAAGTTTCTAGAACTGAAGCTCCCACAATTGCCACCAGTGCTCTGAAGTGCCCAAGATTCTATGTGGTGGGATCACATTCTTCATCAAAACTGTTCAGTTCTGACTGAGAGGAATTTTCTACCCTGTGGAAATATACTCCCAAATTTATAATGTAGTCATTGGAGAAATAGGCAACATTTTAAGGAGATCTTCATAAACACATTTCTAGAATAATATGGTTGGCAAAAGTGAAAGCTACTTGGTTAAAATTTTTATAAGCAGACTTTACAAGAACAGGCTAGGGAAAAGTTCCCAACCTTTGTGAATGTAAAATCTCCTTTGTAACATCAAAAATATTGCAAGGACCACTACAAGACAGTCATTATAGTTTTAGCCTTTACAGACGGAGAAAGTTATGTATGGACACAAAGCCACTAGGAACTGAAAAATACTTTTTTTAAGTGAATGTGCATTTCATTAACCACAAAGGATGTCATACATTCAAAGAATTTTAGTAAGGATATTTATCTGTGTGTGTGTGTGTGTGTGTGTGTGTGTGTGCATGCACACGGCATTATTTTGTTATTGACAATGCTTGGTGTGTACGTGGATATATCAAACCCTTCCAACAACTTCATGGTTCCCCCAGGGTTTGAGGCTCACAAATTGGGAATCACTTTACTGGAGGAAGATTCCAAATGAAGGAATATATGCCTCTAACCAATTCTTTCATTGAGAGAAAATGACATTCAAACAGCTGACTGATTTAACACACATCACTCCTTGTTTTACTCCTACCAATACTATCAGAATGTTGAAAAACACAATACAGATTATTTCCCAGTTTACATGGTCTTGATTGTTGGTTTATAACACAATAAAATTTCTCTTTGGCATCAGAACCTATCTTCTGGGTTAATACCTCCTATTAAAAATTGCAAGTAAGGACATTGTGGAGAATAATGGGATCAAAATAACATTTCTAACAAAGATATGTGTATGATCAATGGCAGCAGTACATTGCTTAAGAAAAACTAGAAAACAATTCTTCAGATACAGTTAGCCTTGTGGTTTTAAGACACTGGAAGGATAGGAAAGCAAAATTATCCTTAAGAAAGACTGACCCCACACACAAATATACATATGGGCATTTCCACCCCAATACATACCTCCTCCCTTTATCTCCCCATCTGATTTCCACTCATCCATTCTCAGCTCCTGTTTGTCTGAGGCCACATGCAACTGGATTTGTCAAGCCCCCTTTTAACAACTTGTTGCCACAGTCCATTTCCAAATTGCATATAGTTATATATTCCACTAATTAGGCTTCTAAAATATCATTAACATGTCTCTTGATCATTAGTATAACGTATGAGGCATCCTCGTTAGGCACGACTCGAGTTTGTTAACGTGGTAATGAAAGGCGGGCTCAGCAGGCACCAAGAAGCCCAGAGAGGTGGGGAAAATCGAGACACAGATGCCCAGCCACAGAGCTACAGACAGAAACACAGACAGACAAAGGCAAGCACAGAGGGAAGAAGCAACACGTGAGGCAGAGGCAGGGAAACACACCCTGAAGAAAGCATCAGAAGGTCGATGGCTTGGGCATTTAGATGGCTGTTTCGGCATGAAGGTAAAACCTCATGCATCTTTCCCAGCTTTGAGGGAATTGGAACCTGGCAGGTCTTTCAACTCACTTAAGCAGAAGCAGCTTTTAAAATCTCCTTGACAAGAAGAAATTCAAGTACAGAAATTCCTCATTCATGCTCCTTTTCACTGACCTAACACATGGGTACGTTCCTATTCCATCTTTCCCATCTTGGTTCCAGAAGACTGCGGGAGGTCACCACCACCTCCATTAGAGTTACCTGGGGGTGACATTTTTCTGTTCCTCTCCAGGCCCTTTATTAACACACTGCTAGATGTCTCTATCTATCTGTACCCACTGTGTTAGTGATGATCATCTTGTGGGTAATGGAGCAGGTCTTACCTCCGGAGATTACAGGCATGCTATAGCTAGAGAGAGAGAAGGAAGGGAGGCAAAAAAAAAAAACAAAAAACAGAAAAGACAGCAATTGTGTATATGTGTGGTGAGTGTGTGTCAGTAAGTGTGTGAGAGCCTGCACAAACAATGTGCTGGATGTGTACCGGGATTTCAGACAGCCAGTTAAGCTTGGCTTTCATATTTCATGGAAAATTTTCTAAATGTGGCTGTTAGGACTCACAGAGCTAAGGCAGAATAAAGCATTTGGTTTAGGACAGTGGTGAGCAAATGATGGCTGGAGACCATGAAGGAGTTGGAGAGATGAATTAAGAGCTTATGCAAATCAAGTACCTGACATCCTAGAAAAGGAGAGCTTGGTCCAAGTGTCTACACCTTGGTCAGGCTGAGGGCATCCATAGGAGGACAGTCTCAGAAACAACCAAGAGAACACCATCCATTTCTACCAAAAAAAAGGCCAATCAAGAACCTGGGAGTCCAAGAGTCCTGCCCATCTTCCAGCACAGAAAACTCTCTAGGCTAATCTCTATGGGCTACAAATTTCATACTGATAAAGTTGGATCATCCAAAGCACCACTAGGGTACAGTACACAGAGAACTGTGTCCTATGGTTCTTCCTCAATGATATGGAAGAGAGAACACTGGGAATGGAAATCAAAATGTCTGGCAGCCCACTGTTTTAAACCAGCTCCTCCTAATGTGACATGCTCTCCTACCTAGTGATCATTCCAGCCAAGCCTTGCTTCCCAAGTCCACACTGAAGACCAGTCTACTCAGCATTTACAACTATTGCAGTCAGCAGAGAAGAGAGGCCGGATGCCCAAATGGTGCCTAAATGGAAGTTTTTCCTGTTCTGTCTATCCCAACTGAGATCTGAATGAGTGGCCCTAATAATGCATCAACAATCCCATGACTTGACACTTTAAAGTCTATGCAAACAAGGCCCTCTTATGGGGAGGGAGAATCAAAGTTAGCTGGTTTTATAGACCAGATTTGGTGAGAAAGATGGGTCTTCTCTGGTCCTAACTTCTTGTACCTGAAGAAGATGAAAGTAAACTAGTAGAAAGTATCTGCCCAGATGCCTATTGTATCATTTAAGGGAAGTCAGGAATAATCCTGTGTGAGCCCTGAATGTAATTCTTGCATTTCAGAACCACAGAACTCTTTCTGATCAGATCTGTGCATTCATCCTTTCCTCAAAGGGCTTTTCAAACTCCACTGGTCAAATATGTACCCCGAAGGTGACTAATTCTTAATTAAGGTCAAAAATAGAATGGGAGGTAAGAGATATGGCCAAATTTCATGATTATTTCAGTACAGCAGACTTTTGTGGCTTATGGAACAGGCACCTAAGTCAGCCCAGGACTGCACAGTGACCCCAGACAGACCCTGAAGGAGAAGCTGCAGTAAACCGGTCTGCACATCACTGCCCAGTCCAAAACAGCTCCCATAGGCATTCTTTTGCAATGCTTTCCTACATCCCTACAAGACCAGAAAAAAATGTTCACTATTAGTTCTGGGAACAAAATTCTCCTCCACTGTGGATTTAAAAAAAAAAAAAAAGATTTTTTTAAAAACTGAAAAGGTGAGTGGAAAAGAAAAAAGGTTGTTTGACTTTCCTTCCAAAACCTGGTAAGTCAATAGTTAACTAATCCAATCATGGATTCAACAACCTACCTGTTGCCTGGCTCCATTTTAGGTTGTGGGAATGAAGTTGCAAACAAGTCCCAACCTCATGTGGGGGTAGGGGGAGGCAGAGGGTGGAGAAGATACTACACACACACACAAATGAGTTGGTTAAACAAACAAAACCCTAAACTGCATAAGGGCCATTTTTAAATACATGTAATTTTATTGTGTTTAAGTGCATACAATAATTAGAATTAGCTAGAAATATGCTAACAAAAATAGTGACTTATAAGTCCTGCTTTAATAAAGTAGATTTGCATTTTGAATCTTTAAATGCAAATAAATAGGTGTTATGAAGTACCTCAATACAAGTTTTTTTCTGAAGCAGTTTTGCTACAAAAATGTGCCTAAGTTTTTACAGTTTTTATGTCATGGGCTCAGCCTTATAAGTAAAACAAAAGTAAACTTTAGCCACGTCCCTACAAGAATTATCACAAATTCAAAGTCAGACTTTGCACTATTGACAAAGAAAGAACAGTTCTCCAGTCCTCTTCCTGTGCAATTCCAGAAGTCGGTGCAGATAAGGCCCCTATATCTCTGAGCAACATCAGCTGTTCCACCTTCACTCCACTGAGTGGTGGTCACAGCGGATGCTCCCCACCTCCAACTGCTCTCCCTCTGCCAAGCACTTAGATGGGATGGGGCACCTGAGAGGGACAGGACTCCTGATCCAGAAAGCTATTAGTGATAGGGATTAACAATGTAGCCCACCTCACAGGATTGAGATGAGAGCTCAAGGGGATGCTTAAAAGGTGCCCTGCAAGCCACAAGACCCTGATAAATGATGCTTCTGATGCTCACTGCGGTGCAGGAGGGAAGGGATGGTGGACAACAGATATTTCCAAATACTTTGAAAAGCCACAATTCACCATTGCTTTCATTGAGATGTTCTGGGTGCCCACGATATTATTTCTCTGAAGTCTAGAAAACTCTGCCCTATCTCTGGATCTAAAGCAGGATTTTTTTAACCTGACCAACTAGAAGATCCACGGATGGGGCTTTCAGAGATTCCTTAGCTTCCTGAAAATACATGGAAAAAAAATGTGAGTCCAAGTTCATTTTTCAGGGGAGAGAGCCACAGCTTTTCATCAGAATAAAAGGAACACATGACCCAGAAAAGGTGAACCACCCCTGCTGTAAAGGGAGGTGTGCCAAGGATTGATACCATGTAGGAGTTAATATTTCAAGAGTTTAAGAATGCACCCATCACTATCTCCAAGACAACGGATTCATCTGGTCATTTTCCTCCTCATGAGAACTCTCCACCTATCCCCTACCATGACCTCTTCACTGGATAACCCAAAAACACTGCTTGAAAGATACTGTAAATAACTCCAACAGAGTGCAGTTTGGGGCAGCTTCCAATTAGCCTTCACTTAAACAGTCTTTTTTTCCCTGCCAAGTTTGTGCAGTGAATATCCAATGCCCCGCCCTCTGCTTGGCTCAGAGTTTAGGGTTAGGGAGGGATGGAGCTTGTGATCAAGCTGGAAGATGTCAGCTCCAAAACGTACATATGCTCCACCTGAAAGCTGAAAAGGGGAATTAAAAGAGTGTGCCTGGCAGTGTGGGAATGAAGGGAGCTGGTTTCCTGTGTGTTTCCTTCTTTTGTTTCTCTCTCTTGCCTAGCCCTAACTTTCTCCATTGTCACTTAATTACCCATGATCATTTTACCCTTTTCTCTGCTTACTGGCTGATCATCTCTCTATTTCATTTGCATCCCAGTGGAGATACATAAGAGCTAAAAACAAAGCTGATGGCCAATTAAAAGGTAAGTGCCTTATGTTAAAAGCCAGAACATTATACTTCAATATTCATAATTAGGTAGCTTTTGAATGGCTGAAGAACAATACAGGTCTATCTATAGGGCTAAACAGGGCACCTATATTTTGCAATCTACGTGAGCTAACACCTATTTAACTGATTGCTAGGAATTACCTGCCTCCTCATTGGCTGGCAAGTTCCTAATGTGTTTATTTCATTATAATGAATTCTACGGGCAAGTGATAGGATTACTGAAGCAGAGCTTTGTTTTTTTTTTGTTTTTTTTTTTTAAAAAAACCCTACTGATTCGGGCAGCTCTAGTATTCTTCAGGAATAGCATCTAAATATTACTGAGGAATAAAGCATAAAAATTATTCACTTGGGTGAAATTTTTTTAAGGAAAATGAAATTTATCTTCTGCTCTTTCCTATATTTTTCAAATGGTCAGATCGCAAAAACTGCCACTGGAGCTGTATAAAATCAAAACAGAGAAGTACAGGAGAAAGTGAGCTTTGGAGGAGTTGGGCATTGACCAGATTCAAGTGTAATTCAGCATTCCCTGGGTAAGCCTCTACTCTTGCCTGGGAGAAGCTTAGAGACTGATGCTGGATACCTCTTGAGTCCCTCCAAGGCGATTATTCTCCCTATGAAGAGTCAATTTAGAACGTGCTGACAGACTCTCTAAGTGATGCTTTTAGGTGTTTGTTAATAATGCCGTTAATTTTTTGAGGGATAAGCAGATTACTCAGTCTTGCTCAGACAGGAAAGACTATTGCAACTTTACAACAGAGAGCAATGGCAGACCAAAAAAAAAAAAAAAAAAAAAAAAAAAAAAAAAAAAAAAAACCAGTAAAAAAGCAGCAAACCCCTTTCTAGAAAACATTCAAGCATGAGTATCTCTGCTTCCTGCAAATGCTCTGTCCACTGGGAGGCAGCATAGGCTGTTGGAATGAGAGAGAAATGAGCAAGAACCCAGAGACCTGGGTTCTAGTCCCTGCTATGTATACTTGGGGTGTATGCTGTAACCAGCAATAGAATCCCAGTTACAAAATTATACAAAAAAGATAAAAGATGGGACATGAGCAAGCACTCTGGAAGTAAAGATAAAACCTGCCTAAAGGAAATCCATCACACAAAAGTTTGGGAAAGACAGAAGCTGATCCTTTTACGGATAACTGACTATGCCACATGAAATGGTACTGCTGCTACAGAGATTTAAAACAACAAAAAGTGAATACACTTTAAGACAGAATTTTCTCAAGTGTGTTTCTAAGAATCCTATCCAGCGAGAAGGTCAAATAAATTCTGAAAATGCAGCAAACCCCTCTTGGAGATTTACAACAGGCATTAACATATAAACACTCTGAAATGCCCCGTAGCATAGAAAGCTCTTTAATTCATTATTTCCCAAACTTACTTGACAATGCAACCTTTACCCACACCCAAACACCAAGACAAGTATTAGCTCCACAGAGCACTCTGAGAAGTGCTGTTTTAGCTATTAATGATGGTAATAATATCTGATCCCAAATTGAAGAGACAACATTATTGAGCTGCCATCCATAGTCTTGGGTGGTTGGTTAAGTGGTTTGTACCATTTTATCCACAAACCCTTCCTTATTCTCTCCGATCAACAACAGGCATTTGTGAAGCAGCTGGCCAAGGCGAAAGGTTAATCCTGTGGCCATGAAACTCAGCCTAGCTAATAGACTCGTATGGAGGTTGAACCTTGTCACCTTGGCCTCATTATCATTAACCAACTGAGCTGACTAGCCACAGACATTAGCCTTAGTTATAATCTCTTGGGGAAATAAAAATTTAAAGCCACCAGCAAATGGCCAATGGGCTTTAGCTTTTAAATTTAAAGATTTTTTAAAAATAAAGTTTTGAGATGAAGATATCCTATTTTATTTTATCCTAACAGGAAAGAAATGGTTAGGAGGCAATATAATATGGCCTCTGGGGTTTGCCTCCAGGTGCGTTCAGAAAAAAAAAAAAAATCCCAGTTCTAACACAGCCATATGACCTTGAGCAAATTATTTATTTGAACCTCAGTCTCAAAATCTGTAAATTAGGATAAATATATTTCATTCCTCAAAGGATTATTATAAGGGTAATGTGGAATGATCTATGTCAAGGGGTTTAGCACCGTGCCTAGCACATGACAGCCCTCAATAAATACTAGTTATTATTATTACATGTAAAACCACTGGATAATCTCAGAAAATGCAGCTCCCTCTCAAGTTAGCATCAAGGAAATGCAATTTTGGATTTTTTTTTCTTCTGTTACATGAAGTGCTTTTACCTTGTAATTTATCAGAAAATATGCCTCTTAAACCGTCACTGCAAATTTCAGTGTGAGGTTGATTTAGCCTTGGTCAGGTTTTGTCCTTGAGAACAGATTTCTAAAATTAATAACTTCAGTAGGTATAAAATATGATTCAGCTAACTGAAACCCGTTTTACTGGTACACTCCCAGAAATATATTTCTCAAGGGAGATACATCCAATATAATGCTAAATAATTGCAAGACATTATTATGTGGCCTAGCCAAGAGGTTCTCACCAACACTATAATGTAGATCAGTAAACTGAGTTCCCTGCCACACATCACAGGAGCCAGAGCAAGAAAAACGTGTGAGGGAGACGGCGCAGCATAGAGAGCAGCAAGAAGCAGTGAGAACAGACAGAATAGACACAGGAACTACCTGGACACAGGGCAGTGACAGTGTGCCTGCTGGACCAGACCTGCTCGCACAGTGACTCAGTCCCAGATTTCAAGAAGAGCCATTTGAAAGTTTATTGGGAGCCACAGAGCAGCAGCTCCAGAGCCCAAACACTGAGGGTGACTAAGCCAATCTTCCCAGCCCTGTGCCATAGTTTGCGTGCCCATATTGCCCATGGACCTGTCCTGGGTTTTTCATCTCAGATGAGATCCCAAGTGAAAGGGATTTCCATGGTGACCACCTGGAAGGCACCTCAGTCACCAAACATAATAACCCTCCAGCTCCCCACAGAGTCCTGGCTCTTAACCCTCTTGACCTTTCCAGGCATATCCGGCCCAGGGAAGCCAAATCCCAGAGTCAATAGGCTGTTGTGGTCATTCACTGAAGGCCTCCAGGTGCTCCGTCCCTGCTCCTTCTTCAACTTTGCTCCTTCTCTCTTGTGACAGGTCATTTGTAACTGTCTTGTGGGTTTTATTTCATTGCGTGAGCACAATTATATGCTGTTCTAACTAACACAGTCCTCATGCAGAAGACAGAAACCACACAAAAGTAAATCTGGGATGCAGGAGGCGGGGCAAGATGGCAGACTGGTGAGCTGTAGGTTTTAGTTACTCCTCCAGGAAAGTGGGTAAAAAGCCAGGAACTGCGTGGACTGGACACCACAGAGCAATCTGTCTTTGGGCATACTTCATACAACACTCATGAAAATGTCGAACTGCTGAGATCAGCGAAATCTGTAAGTTTTTGCGGCCAGGGGACCCGCGCCCCTCCCTGCCAGGCTCGGTCCCGTGGGAGGAGGGGCTGTCAGCTCCGGGAAGGAGAAGGGAGAACAGCAGTGGCTGCTCTTATCGGAAACTCATTCTACTGATCCAGATTCCAACCATAGATAGACTGAGACCAGACACTGGAGAATCTGAGAGCTGCCAGCCCAGCAGAGAGGAGACAGGCATAGAAAAAAAAAATAAAAATAACACGAAAAACTCCAAAATAAAAGCAGAGGATTTTTGGAGTTCTGGTGAACACAGAAAGGGGAAGGGCGGAGCTCAGGCCTTGAGGCGCATATGCAAATCCCGAAGAAAAGCTGATCTCTCTGCCCTGTGGACCTTTCCTTAATGGCCCTGGTTGCTGTGTCTATTAGCATTTCAATAACCCATTAGATCTCTGAGGAGGGCCCTTTTTTTTTTTTTTTTTTAAATCCTTTTTACTTTTTCTAAAACAATTACTCTAAGAAGCCCAATACAGAAAGATTCAAAGAATTGCAATTTGGGCACGTCAAGTCAAGAGCAGAACTAAGACAGCTCTGAGACAAAAGGCAATAATCCAGTGGCTGGGAAAATTCACTAAACACCACAACTTCCCAAGAAAAGGGGGGTGTCCACTCACAGCCACCATCCTGGTGGACAGGAAACACTCCTGCCCATCGCCAGCCCCATAGCCCAGAGCTGCCTCAGACAACCCAGTGTGACCGAAGTGCTTCAAATAACAGGCACACACCACAATACTGGGCGTGGACATTAGCCTTCCCTGCAACCTCAGCTGATTGTCCCAGAGTTGGGAAGGTGGAGCAGTGTGAATTAACAAAGCCCCATTCAGCCATCATTTGAGCAGACTGGGAGCCTCCCTACACAGCCCAGCAGCCCAGAACTGCCCTGGGGGGACGGCACTCACCTGTGACAAAGCACAGACATCCCTCAACAGAGGACCCGGGGTGCACAGCCTGGAAGAGGGGCCCACTTGCAAGTCTCAGGAGCCATACGCCAATACCAAAGACTTGTGGGTCAGTGGCAGAGACAAACTGTGGCAGGACTGAACTGAAGGATTAGACTATTGCAGCAGCTTTAAAACTCTAGGATCATCAGGGAAATTTGATTGTTAGGGCCACCCCCCCTCCCCGACTGCCCAGAAACACGCCCCACATACAGGGCAGGCAACACCAACTACACACGCAAGCTTGGTACACCAATTGGGCCCCACAAGACTCACTCCCCCACTCACCAAAAAAGGCTAAGCAGGGGAGAACTGGCTTGTGGAGAACAGGTGGCTCGTGGACGCCACCTGCTGGTTAGTTAGAGAAAGTGTACTCCACGAAGCTGTAGATCTGATAAATTAGAGATAAGGACTTCAATAGGTCTACAAACCCTAAAAGAACCCTATCAAGTTCAGCAAATGCCACGAGGCCAAAAACAACAGAAAATTATAAAGCATATGAAAAAACCAGACGATATGGATAACCCAAGCCCAAGCACCCAAATCAAAAGACCAGAAGAGACACAGCACCTAGAGCAGCTACTCAAAGAACTAAAGATGAACAATGAGACCATAGTACGGGATATGAAGGAAATCCAGAAGACTCTAGAAGAGCATAAAGAAGACATTGCAAGACTAAATAAAAAAATGGATGATCTTAGGGAAATTAAAGAAACTGTTGACCAAATTAAAAAGATTCTGGACACTCATAGTACAAGACTAGAGGAAGTTGAACAACGAATCAGTGACCTGGAAGATGACAGAATGGAAAATGAAAGCATAAAAGAAAGAATGGGGAAAAAAATTGGAAAAATCGAAATGGACCTCAGGGATATGATAGATAATATGAAACGTCCAAATATAAGACTCATTGGTGTCCCAGAAGGGGAAGAAAAGGGTAAAGGTCTAGGAAGAGTATTCAAAGAAATTGTTGGGGAAAACTTCCCAAATCTTCTAAACAACATAAATACACAAATCATAAATGCTCAGCGAACTCCAAATAGAATAAATCCAAATAAACCCACTCCGAGACATATACTGATCACACTGTCAAACACAGAAGAGAAGGAGCAAGTTCTGAAAGCAGCAAGAGAAAAGCAATTCACCACATACAAAGGAAACAGCATAAGACTAAGTAGTGACTACTCAGCAGCCACCATGGAGGCAAGAAGGCAGTGGCACGATATATTTAAAATTCTGAGTGAGAAAAATTTCCAGCCAAGAATACTTTATCCAGCAAAGCTCTCCTTCAAATTTGAGGGAGAGCTTAAATTTTTCACAGACAAACAAATGCTGAGAGAATTTGCTAACAAGAGACCTGCCCTACTGGAGATACTAAAGGGAGCCCTACAGACAGAGAAACAAAGACAGGACAGAGAGACTTGGAGAAAGGTTCAGTACTAAAGAGATTCGGTATGGGTACAATAAAGGATATTAATAGAGAGAGGGAAAAATATGGCAAACATAAACCAAAGGATAAGATGGCCGATTCAAGAAATGCCTTCACGGTTTTAACGTTGAATGTAAATGGATTAAACTCCCCAATTAAAAGATATAGATTCGCAGAATGGATCAAAAAAAATGAACCATCAATATGTTGCATACAAGAGACTCATCTTAGACACAGGGACACAAAGAAACTGAAAGTGAAAGGATGGAAAAAAATATTTCATGCAAGCTACAGCCAAAAGAAAGCAGGTGTAGCAATATTAATCTCAGATAAAATAGACTTCAAATGCAGGGATGTTTTGAGAGACAAAGAAGGCCACTACATACTAATAAAAGGGGCAATTCAGCAAGAAGAAATAACAATCATAAATGTCTATGCACCCAATCAAGGTGCCACAAAATACATGAGAGAAACACTGGCAAAACTAAAGGAAGCAATTGATGTTTCCACAATAATTGTGGGAGACTTCAACACATCACTCTCTCCTATAGATAGATCAACCAGACAGAAGACCAATAAGGAAATTGAAAACCTAAACAATCTGATAAATGAATTAGATTTTAACAGACATCTACAGGACATTACATCCCAAATCACCAGGATACACATACTTTTCTAGTGCTCATGGAACTTTCTCCAGAATAGATCATATGCTGGGACATAAAACAAGCCTCAATAAATTTAAAAAGATTGAAATTATTCAAAGCACATTCTCTGACCACAATGGAATACAATTAGAAGTCAATAACCATCAGAGACTTAGAAAATTCACAAATACCTGGAGGTTAAACAACACACTCCTAAACAATCAGTGGGTTAAAGAAGAAATAGCAAGAGAAATTGCTAAATATATAGAGACAAATGAAAATGAGAACACAACATACCAAAACCTATGGGATGCAGCAAAGGCAGTACTGAGGGGGAAATTTATAGCACTAAACGCATATATTAAAAAGGAAGAAAGAGCCAAAATCAAAGAACTAATGGATCAACTGAAGAAGCTAGAAAATGAACAGCAAACCAATCCTAAACCAAGTAGAAGAAAAGAAATAACAAGGATTAAAGCAGAAATAAATGACATAGAGAACAAAAAAACAATAGAGAGGATAAATATCACCAAAAGTTGGTTCTTTGAGAAGATCAACAAGATTGACAAGCCCCTAGCTAGACTAACAAAATCAAAAAGAGAGAAGACCCATATAAACAAAATAATGAATGAAAAAGGTGACATAACTGCAGATCCTGAAGAAATTAAAAAAATTATAAGAGGATATTCTGAACAACTGTACGGCAACAAACTGGATAATGTAGAAGAAATGGACAATTTCCTGGAAACATATGAACAACCTAGACTGACCAGAGAAGAAATAGAAGACCTCAACCAACCCATCACAAGCAAAGAGATCCAATCAGTCATCAAAAATCTTCCCACAAATAAATGCCCAGGGCCAGATGGCTTCACAGGGGAATTCTACCAAACTTTCCAGAAAGAACTGACACCAATCTTACTCAAACTCTTTCAAAACATTGAAAAAAATGGAACACTACCTAACTCATTTTATGAAGCTAACATCAATCTAATACCAAAACCAGGCAAAGATGCTACAAAAAAGGAAAACTACCGGCCAATCTCCCTAATGAATATAGATGCAAAAATCCTCAACAAAATACTTGCAAATCGAATCCAAAGACACATTAAAAAAATCATACACCATGACCAAGTGGGGTTCATTCCAGGCATGCAAGGATGGTTCAACATAAGAAAAACAATCAATGTATTACAACACATTAAAAACTCGAAAGGGAAAAATCAATTGATCATCTCAATAGATGCTGAAAAAGCATTTGACAAAATCCAACATCCGTTTTTGATAAAAACACTTCAAAAGGTAGGAATTGAAGGAAACTTCCTCAACATGATAAAGAGCATATATGAAAAACCCACAGCCAGCATAGTACTCAATGGTGAGAGACTGAAAGCCTTCCCTCTAAGATCAGGAACAAGACAAGGATGCCCGCTGTCACCACTGTTATTCAACATTGTGCTGGAAGTGCTAGCCAGGGCAATCCGGCAAGACAAAGAAATAAAAGGCATCCAAATTGGAAAAGAAGAAGTAAAACTGTCATTGTTTGCAGATGATATGATCTTATATCTAGAAAACCCTGAGAAATCTACGATACAGCTACTAGAGCTAATAAACAAATTTAGCAAAGTAGCGGGATACAAGATTAATGCACATAAGTCAGTAATGTTTCTATATGCTAGAAATGAACAAACTGAAGAGACACTCAAGAAAAAGATACCATTTTCAATAGCAACTAAAAAAATCAAGTACCTAGGAATAAACTTAACCAAAGATGTAAAAGACCTATACAAAGAAAACTACATAACTCTACTAAAAGAAATAGAAGGGGACCTTAAAAGATGGAAAAATATTCCATGTTCATGGATAGGAAGGCTAAATGTCATTAAGATGTCAATTCTACCCAAACTCATCTACAGATTCAATGCAATCCCAATCAAAATTCCAACAACCTACTTTGCAGACTTGGAAAAGCTAGTTATCAAATTTATTTGGAAAGGGAAGATGCCTCGAATTGCTAAAGACACCCTAAAAAAGAAAAACGAAGTGGGAGGACTTACACTCCCTGACTTTGAAGCTTATTATAAAGCCACAGTTGCCAAAACAGCATGGTACTGGCACAAAGACAGACATATAGATCAATGGAATCGAATTGAGAATTCAGAGATAGACCCTCAGATCTATGGCCGACTGATCTTTGATAAGGCCCCCAAAGTCACTGAACTGAGCCATAATGGTCTTTTCAACAAATGGGGCTGGGAGAGTTGGATATCCATATCCAAAAGAATGAAAGAGGACCCCTACCTCACCCCCTACACAAAAATTAACTCAAAATGGACCAAAGATCTCAATATAAAAGAAAGTACCATAAAACTCCTAGAAGATAATGTAGGAAAACATCTTCAAGACCTTGTATTAGGCGGCCACTTCCTAGACTTTACACCAAAAGCACAAGCAACAAAAGAGAAAATAGATAAATGGGAACTCCTCAAGCTTAGAAGTTTCTGCACCTCAAAGGAATTTCTCAAAAAGGTAAAGAGGCAGCCAACTCAATGGGAAAAAATTTTTGGAAACCATGTATCTGACAAAAGACTGATATCTTGCATATACAAAGAAATCCTACAACTCAATGACAATAGTACAGACAGCCCAATTATAAAATGGGCAAAAGATATGAAAAGACAGTTCTCTGAAGAGGAAATACAAATGGCCAAGAAACACATGAAAAAATGTTCAGCTTCACTAGCTATTAGAGAGATGCAAATTAAGACCACAATGAGATACCATCTAACACCGGTTAGAATGGCTGCCATTAAACAAACAGGAAACTACAAATGCTGGAGGGGATGTGGAGAAATTGGAACTCTTATTCATTGTTGGTGGGACTCTATAATGGTTCAGCCACTCTGGAAGTCAGTCTGGCAGTTCCTTAGAAAACTAGATATAGAGTTACCATTCGATCCAGAGATTGCACTTCTCGGTATATACCCGGAAGATCGGAAAGCAGTGACACGAACAGATATCTGCACGCCAATGTTCATAGCAGCATTATTCACAATTGCCAAGAGATGGAAACAACCCAATTGTCCTTCAACAGATGAGTGGATAAATAAAATGTGGTATATACACACGATGGAATACTACGCGGCAGTAAGAAGGAACTATCTGGTGAAACATATGACAACATGGATGAACCTTGAAGACATAATGCTGAGCGAAATAAGCCAGGCACAAAAAGAGAAATATTATATGCTACCACTAATGTGAACTTTGAAAAATGTAAAACAAATGGTTTATAATGTAGAATGTAGGGGAACTAGCAGTAGAGAGCAATTAAGGAAGGGGGAACAATAATCCAAGAAGAACAGATAAGCTATTTAACGTTCTGGGGATGCACAGAAATGACTATGGTCTGTTAATTTCTGATGGATATAGTAGGAACAAGTTCACAGAAATGTTGCTATATTATGTAACTTTCTTGGGGTAAAGTAGGAACATGTTGGAAGTTAAGCAGTCATCTTAGGTTAGTTGTCTTTTTCTTACTCCCTTGTTATGGTCTCTTTGAAATGTTCTTTTATTGTATGTTTGTTTTCTTTTTAACTTTTTTTTTCATAGAGTTGATTTAAAAAAAGAAGGGAAAGTTAAAAAAGAAAAAAAAAAGAAAAACAAGGAAAAAAAAAAAAGATGTAGTGCCCCCTTGAGGAGCCTGTGGAGAATGCAGGGGTATTCGCCTACCCCACCTCCATGGTTGCTAACATGACCACAGACATAGGGGACTGGTGGTTTGATGGGTTGAGCCCTCTACCATAAGTTTTACCCTTGGGAAGACGGTTGCTGCAAAGGAGAGGCTAGGCCTCCCTATATTTGTGCCTAAGAGTCTCCTCCTGAATGCCTCTTTGTTGCTCAGATGTGGCCCTCTCTCTCTGGCTAAGCCAACTTGAAAGGTGACATCACTGCCCTCCCCCCTACGTGGGATCAGACACCCAGGGGAGTGAATCTCCCTGGCAACGTAGAATATGACTCCCGGGGAGGAATGTAGACCCGGCATCGTGGGACGGAGAACATCTTCTTGACCAAAAGGGGGATGTGAAAGGAAATGAAATAAGCTTCAGTGGCAGAGAGATTCCAAAAGGAGCCGAGAGGTCACTCTGGAGGGCACTCTTACGCACACTTTAGACAACCCTTTTTAGGTTCTAAAGAATTGGGGTGGCTGGTGGTGGATACCTGAAACTATCAAACTACAACCCAGAACCCATGAATCTCGAAGACAGTTGTATAAAAATGTAGCTTATGAGGGGTAACAATGGGATTGGGAAAGCCATAAGGACCAAACTCCACTTTGTCTAGTTTATGGATGGATGTGTAGAAAAGTAGGGGAAGGAAACAAACAGACAAAGGTACCCAGTGTTCTTTTTTACTTCAATTGCTCTTTTTCACTCTAATTATTATTCTTGTTATTTTTGTGTGTGTGCTAATGAAGGTGTCAGGGATTGATTTAGGTGATGAATGTACAACTATGTAATGGTACTGTAAACAATCGAAAGTACAATTTGTTTTGTATGACTGCGTGGTATGTGAATATATCTCAATAAAATGATGATAAAAAAAAAAAAAGTGAATCTGGTTACTTTGGCCACATGCAGTGACTGTGTCACATCACCACCTCATCGATCCAATCAATGCTACAGCGGTTGGCTGTTAATAAAGCTGGATAAAAACAAATTGATCACAAAAAAGGTCAGTTTGGTACCTAACATTTAGAAGGCTAATGTCTGAACACGTCTTCTATGGGGAATCAACTTAGTATACAATCAGGATTATTCCACCTTAACAAACACTCATTTACCTGCAAGAAGGAAAGTTTACCCAAGAAAAATAATGAGATAAGTTATTATTTTATTATTTTTATATTTATCAGTACAAGGGAAAATGGACACAGAAAAAAAAAAGCAGTGAATTTGTTTTTAAAATAATTTTTCTTGTGGTTACTTTAAAGGTTATTTCAAGTAGAAATGGAGATAAAGTGGCCAAGAAGACTAGACTAACACATAGATTATTAACAAAAGAAAAAGAAATGAGTCCTAACTAAACACTTTTCCATATTTTTATACATGGGCTAATACATACAGAAATTGTGTCCATAGACTTCTTTTGACAGCCAGAGAGATATATAGTTTTCAAGATCTTAACCAAACATAAATAAAGGAAAGAGTTGAGCACACTTAAACAGAGTTCAACTGACACAAGCAGGGAAGTCAGCCCAAGATGTGCAAGAGTTCAAAGGAGTAAATGATACTTGATGATAATAATTATGTTTTACATGAACCATGGATAAGAGCACTGATGTGTGGGTTATTTCTGTATTTCTAAGCCACACTAGCATTAAAGTTTCCTCTTTTAAGTACAGAGTAATTAAATCCCCTTTCCTGTAAGTCTTCCTCACTATCAAAGGAGGGTACATATTTATTAAGAAGAAACAGGAGGAGAAGGGCTAGAAGAAAATACAGAAAATCAAGGACTCCTGAAGTTTAAGATGAGGATTAAATAGAGTTGAAAAGACCTTAATAGGAAGTTTGTGTGATTGCTATTTTCTCTACTTTACCCTATTTTACTCATCCCAGATCAGGGCCTGTGGACCTCAGAGTTCAATGATTGCATCATTTAAGAAAAGCATATATACCAGTTCTTGGAAATACTTTGGCTTTCTGTTTTCATTACTGGCAAACATGGAGCATCTTTCAGACTAAAAATCAAATTTATAACCCCAAGAAAATACTGTGCCCAGGCATATTTTTTTTTTTTCAAAGGTAATTGTGCATGTTTATTTTCTATCAATATATACAGACATATTCTTTGTATACACAGTTAAGCAGTTCAAATTTTATTGACCTCCCAGTTTTTAAAAAAAAGTTAAATTTAAGGTCACAACTCTTAAGTTTGATGTATTATATACAGATCGTGCAGAATATGACTATGAAGAGATACAAATTAGTCCATGCCCAAAAAGATTAGTTTACTAGAGTACAGAATCATCTTCATAAATACATATAAAATTCTTCTAAAGAGAGGAGGGGACTGTCCAGGTTTTCTGAGACACTTTAAAAGTGTTTCAAGGCACAAAATGAACACCATTGTGAATACACACATCTAGACTCTCTGTGCCTCTGATACAGCCTATCAAAGTTTTGGCTTCACATCTGTGTTATAAAACTAAATGTACTGAATGAGCTTCTGCTTCTTCGCTGAAAAACCACAGGACCTACAAACATCATGTGGATAATTACTCCAAAATATGGAGAATACAAATACGAGCACTTTATTTTAAAAAGGAAACACAAAAGATAGGTGTAAGTTTGAAAGTGTTTAAATGCTTCTATTTTGGATAATTCGTTTAAGTATCTATACAAGTTTGTTCCCAGAAGCTAATGTATCACTAGTCTCTAGTAAGAAAAGTGAATTCTAAAAATTAACATGGTTTTCAGTAATTCAAATTTCACTATTTATATAAAAACCTAGAAAGACCAATAATTCCAGTAGCTTCCAAAGATAAGCTAAAGACTCTTTACTATAATTACATTTACCAATGTTTGTCCATGTCTGTTTAATATATACACAAGGAAAATACACTCATTCTACAATTTCTTATAAAACAGCAAGTAAGGAGTAGATGTAGGAGATGTAGAAGGGGAAAGAGAATTCAAAAAGTCCTTCTCTTCAGTAACTTTCACTTCAGAATCATCAAAAAGCAACCATTTCCCTTCATACTCCTTTAAGCTTTGCACTACATATGAAATTTTGTTCTCAAATCCACTTATGTTAATGCCTGCTTGGTTAATGGATTCCTTGTTTCTATCAGATTCATGGGTCCCATTAGTACTGTTAGTCTCAGAATTTCTATTTTCAGCAAATGCTGTACTGGCAACCTTATCAGGATTAGATGTTTTGTTGTATAGCTCATAATCTGCTTTGCTCTTTTGTCCTCCAAGAAGTCCAACAGCTTCTACATTTTTTTTGTTCAAAACTTTACTTGGCTGTGTATTTCCACTGACTCTAATCGACACTTCATCATCATAATTTTCAACCACTCCCCGTGCTTCCTCCTCATTTAATGGTTCAGGCTTACCTATTTCACACATTTGGTCAACCAAAAAATTTCCCTTTATTTATTTATTTTTGATTGATAATTTTTTTTTTAATCATCATTTTATTGAGATATATTCACATACCACGCAGTCATACAAAACAAATCGTACTTTCGATTGTTTACAGTACCATTACATAGTTGTACATTCATCACCTAAATCAATCCCTGACACCTTCATTAGCACACACACAAAAATAACAAGAATAATAATTAGAGTGAAAAAGAGCAATTGAAGTAAAAAAGAACACTGGGTACCTTTGTCTGTTTGTTTCCTTCCCCTATTTTTCTACTCATCCATCCATAAACTAGACAAAGTGGAGTGTGGTCCTTATGGCTTTCCCAATCCCCTTGTCACCCCTCATAAGCTACATTTTTATACAACTGTCTTCGAGATTCATGGGTTCTGGGTTGTAGTTTGATAGTTTCAGGTATCCACCACCAGCTACCCCAATTCTTTAGAACCTAAAAAGGGTTGTCTAAAGTGTGCGTAAGAGTGCCCTCCAGAGTGACCTCTCGGCTCGTTTTGGAATCTCTCTGCCACTGAAGCTTATTTCATTTCCTTTCACATCCCCCTTTTGGGCAAGAAGATGTTCTCCGTCCCACGATGCCGGGTCTACATTCCTCCCCGGGAGTCATATTCTACGTTGCCAGGGAGATTCACTCCCCTGGGTGTCTGATCCCACGTAGGGGGGAGGGCAGTGATTTCACCTTTCAAGTTGGCTTAGCCAGAGAGAGAGGGCCACATCTGAGCAACAAAGAGGCATTCAGGAGGAGACTCTTAGGCACAAATATAGGGAGGCCTAGCCTCTCCTTTGCAGCAACCGTCTTCCCAAGGGTAAAACTTATGGTAGAGGGCTCAACCCATCAAACCACCAGTCCCCTATGTCTGTGGTCATGTTAGCAACCATGGAGGTGGGTTAGGCGAATACCCCTGCACTCTCCACAGGCTCCTCAAGGGGGCACTACATCTTTTTTTTTTCCTTGTTTTTCTTTCTTTTTTTTTTTTTTTTTTAACTTTCCCTTCTTTTTTAAATCTACTGTATGAAAAAAAAAGTTAAAAAGAAAACAAACATACAATAAAAGAACATTTCAAAGAGACCATAACAAGGGAGTAAGAAAAAGACAACTAACCTAAGATAACTGCTTAACTTCCAACATGTTCCTACTTTACCCCAAGAAAGTTACATAATATAGCAACATTTCTGTGAACTTGTTCCTACTATATCCATCAGAATTTAACAGACCATAGTCATTTCTGGGCATCCCCAGAACGTTAAATAGCTTATCTGTTCTTCTTGGATTATTGTTCCCCCTTCCTTAATTGCTCTCTACTGCTAGTTCCCCTACATTCTACATTATAAACCATTTGTTTTACATTTTTCAAAGTTCACATTAGTGGTAGCATATAATATTTCTCTTTTTGTGCCTGGCTTATTTCGCTCAGCATTATGTCTTCAAGGTTCATCCATGTTGTCATATGTTTCACGAGATCGTTCCTTCTTACTGCCGCGTAGTATTCCATCGTGTGTATATACCACATTTTATTTATCCACTCATCTGTTGAAGGACATTTGGGTTGTTTCCATCTCTTGGCAATTGTGAATAATGCTGCTATGAACATTGGCGTGCAGATATCTGTTCATGTCACTGCTTTCCGATCTTCCGGGTATATACCGAGAAGTGCAATCGCTGGATCGAATGGTAGCTCTATATCTAGTTTTCTAAGGAACTGCCAGACTGACTTCCAGAGTGGCTGAACCATTATACAGTCCCACCAACAGTGAATAAGAGTTCCAATTTCTCCACATCCCCTCCAGCATTTGTAGTTTCCTGTTTGTTTAATGGCAGCCATTCTAACCGGTGTTAGATGGTATCTCATTGTGGTCTTAATTTGCATCTCTCTAATAGCTAGTGAAGCTGAACATTTTTTCATGTGTTTCTTGGCCATTTGTATTTCCTCTTCAGAGAACTGTCTTTTCATATCTTTTGCCCATTTTATAATTGGGCTGTCTGTACTATTGTCATTGAGTTGTAGGATTTCTTTGTATATGCAAGATATCAGTCTTTTGTCAGATACATGGTTTCCAAAAATTTTTTCCCATTGAGTTGGCTGCCTCTTTACCTTTTTGAGAAATTCCTTTGAGGTGCAGAAACTTCTAAGCTTGAGGAGTTCCCAGCATTGATAATTTGTGTCTACCTTGACAATTTGTATGTACTTTGGCAGGAGTAATACAAATTTTAATTTATATAATTTTCAACTTATTGTATGGCCAATGCAAATTGGAACTCTATAACCTGAAATTAACTGCTGCTAATATAATCTATCTTTTTCCTTACCATAGGGCTTTATTATTTTTGTTCATTTGTTTTGATATATTTTTATTTTATTTTATGTTGTTTGCCTTACAGTGGCTACAAAGAAGGAGTGGTTAAAATATTCTTGAAGATGAGAGAAATGAACTGTGTCTGATAATAATATGCTATATTGAGTCAGGATCTTCACATTGTTCAAAAGAATAATTTTATCTACTGGTCGCTATTTAACATGTCATATTCTGGGAATATGAAAAGTGGCAGTCTTTGAACATTTAGGATTTATATAAAAAGCATGAATGATGCTTGAGGGACAATCACAAAGTTGGGCTAGTCCATGTTGAGCAAAATAAATAAATAGGAGGTCCAAAAACCTAGACACAGTGGGTGTTTAATGCTATTGCATTATCACTACTTTTTTGTCTTTTCAGTGAATACACATACATTTTTAAGAAAAATTAAAATAAGTCATTTCATATTGATATTTTAATTCAATTTAATATTACTAAATTTTTACTTTTTATTTTATGTATAATTTCTTTTCTGTTAGGCTAAAATCATTCTTCCTAATGACATCAACAGAGTTTCATATTTGCTTTCCCTCTCCCTCCCTCTCACTGTCTCTCTCTTTAATTACCACCACTGAATGCAGTTTAAGACTTCTTTGTGGTTCCTTTTGTCCTCAGTTTATATCCCACTAAAGATTTTCAGCTCAAGTAGTGTATTTAAATATTACTTTAAATACTTTAAATAATTGTTCTCTCTGTGATTATGCCACCAACGTGGTAAACAGATTCATTTGTTTGTTTAAGATTTTTAGGGGCTGCTGTATTTAAATTTAATTTTGTTTTTCATTATATAAACATAAACATAGTTCCAAAGTTCGAACTATTAAACAAGGTATATTTTAGAAAAGTCTAGCCGCCACCATTGTCTCTTCTTCCATGTTCTCTTCTTCCCCCATAGATAAACATTTTTATTACATTTGGCTGATACTTCTATTTTAAAAAAACAATGCACACCACACAACAACACACACACACACACACCCCAAAAGGTAGCATACAATATACAATATTCTGCACCATGCTTTCTTCATTGAACTGTGTATCTTAGAGAACACTCCACTGGAGTATATAGAGATACTTCTCATTCATTTTTTACAGCTGCATAATATTCCATCGAGTGTATCAACTCATATTCACCTAGTTCTTTATAGATGAGACTGTTTTCAGTTTTTTCCTATTACAGTTATGCAATGAACAGCCCAATGCATTCATCATTTAATATATTTTACCTCAGTATCTTTTATATAGATTCCTTAAAGTGGGACTTCTGGGACAAAAAGGTAATGGCATATGCAATTTTAGAGAATTTTGGTTTTGATGTGAAAGGAGTGAACTGTGAAGTTAAGCATTAGAAAAAGCATAGACAGGATGCTTTTAAGGGATGAGTAAAACACTGCTTTAACCCAGGAGATAGTTACTTTATTTAGCTTTTTAGTTAAAAGATTTTATTTCTTTGAAGCCCATTACATGACATATGACTCTGTTGTTCATTTTAATTTCTTTGGATTCAACAAATTGCAGCTCCATATGAGGTCATCTGACTCCTACTTTTCCGGAAAAGGGGGTGGGGAGGGTTCTGTCAATTCCCAGAGAATTTGACTGCCAAATAGCATATCTTGGCAATAGAGGGAAGGATATATTTGCGTATGTATATATAAATATATATGTATATGTGTGTGTATATATATATGTGTGTGTGTGTGTGTGTGTGTGTGTGTGTGTATAATTTTTTAAAGCGGGGTTCAATGGGCCTGAATAATCCAGACACTGATTTCTTGTATTGTCTCCTAACTGTGCTTGGATGGTCGGTCCTAGTGATCAGAGGTGTTCGATCTTTTAACTAGGAAGTTCCATGTGAGACAGGGCTAGGACTTCACACAAACCTCACCAAAGCAACGCCACAAAGAAAGATCCCAGAGGCAAGCGAGTGCAGTTCTTAGAGCCCAGGGGATAAGTCGCCAGGCTAAAAGCACCAATTGCCAGGGTTTAATCATTAATCAGACGAAGGGGATCCAAGCCAGGAACCAAGGATTCCCAAGGCCCATTTACCTGTCGTATGCCACACACATTCTCTCTCCCTCTCTCTCTCAGTCCCTCCCTCCGTCCCTCTTTCCTCTCTGTCTCTCTTCTTCATCTAAGATGCTTCAGGGCCCCTCCCTACCCTCTGGGAGCACACCGTGACAGAGTCCCGCCAGGGGTCACCCGGGAGCATACCCCCTGCGCGGACTCCCCAGGATCGCGGCGCCGGTGCGCTCCGAGGACCCCCGCAGCTGCTTGAGCTCCCTCTTGGCGGTGAAGGGCGCCTTTCAATCTGGAAACGCCCCGACACTTCGCGGGTCCCGCAGACCGACGCAGCTCGCGATGGAGAAGTGGGGGTAGGAAGGCGATGGGGAAGGCCCAGCCTCTTCGGATTTAAGCTGTAGCCCACTCCTGCGTGATCCTCTTTTTCCCGGCGGGCTATGAATCCCCCCATCCGGATCTGGGTCCGGATCCCTGCGGGAGGACGTTCTCATCCTCAACCTTGCGGCCTCTGCCGGGCGGGGAAGTTCAGCTGTGGGTCCAGCCGAGCCAAGCGCGCTTAGAGACCCGCGTCTCGCGTCCGAGACCGGGCGGAGGGGGAGGGGAAGGGAAGGGGCTGCTGCCTCCTTTCCCGAATCCGGTCCCTAACCACCCCCTCCCCCGCCGTCTGCTAGCTTTGTACAGGCAGTCAAAACAGAGCTAGTGGCCAATTGAGGGGGACGGGAAGCAAAGCCGCCTAGCGTTTCACTCCCTCCAGCCGGCCCCCTGGACCCCTCCTCTTGGCCCCCGGCCCTCCCTCCACTTTCCCACTTCTCTCTTCTCCTTAACCTCGCCCCCATCCCCCGCTCATTTCCTCTCGCACCCGGGCTCGCCAATCCCTCTTTCCAAGCCCCTCTTCCAGACCCGGGCTTCTTCTGGATCTCGACCCCCTTCTCCTCAATCTCCGTCTTCACCACTCCCTTCGCCCTGCCCCCCGTCCTTCCTCTTCCCCTCCCCCTACTCCTCGCTCCCCTCGTTCCTCCTTACGCGGTCGCCCCCTTACTCTGTCCCCGCCCACTCTACGCCAGCCCCTCGGCCCGGGCTGCGCCCCACGTGTGGACTGCTGCGCCCTGGCCCCCACTGACAGCCGCCGCCCGCCCGCCCGCCCCGCGCCCAGCCGGGCCTCAAAAACTCCGCGTCGCGCTCTTGCCCGCTGCATCTTCCCGGCGTCCAGCCTCCCGCCCTCCCTGTCGCCGGCTGCTTGCCCCGGCCCCGCGCAACTCCTCCTGGCTCCGCAGCCGCCGCTGGACTTGGGTCGAGCCGGGAGGAGACCCTTTTCATCTCTTGGGGGAAACTTTTGTTTGCTTGCCTGCTTCTTTCTGTTGACTTTTTGCTGCTTTCCAAAATCTGTGCCTGGAGCGCACGGGAATCCGCCGAGCCGCTGCGAGCAGGCACTTTTTTTCTTTTGAGATTCGCTTTCTTTGTAATTTTACGCCGCAGCCGCCCGGGTTACTTTTGTAATTTCCCGCCCCCGCCTGCTGGCAGTTCTAGAGTCGCTCGGGGCCGTGGCCCGGGGGATGCAACGTGGACCGCGCGGGGCTGGCGGCTGCACGGTCGCCGCGCCTCACCGCCAGCTGCTCTAGAGCCCGCGCCGCGCGCTGCCGGCAGCCAGGGGGCGGCCGCTCTGTCTGGGGCTGCCAGTAGAACAGGGAGCCCGAGCCCAACCAAGGGCCGGGGTCGGCGAAGGGATTTTTAGACCCTGAGTTTTTCGGCCCGCACAGATTTTGTCTTTCATCGCTCCATTTCCGGGAGCCTCGGCACCCGCGCTCTCCACGCCCGCGATGGGAAGACGGCGGTGGCTGTGTCTCCAGCTCTACTTCGTGTGGCTGGGCTGCGTGGCGCTCTGGGCGCAGGGCAAGTTCAGCCAGCCCCAGCCTCCGCCACCCCGGCCTCAGTCCCAGCCACTGCCGCAACAGGTCCGGCCCGTGGCGGGCTCCGAAGGCGGGTTCGCGGCACCCGAGTACCGGGAGGATGGCGCGGTGGCGGCTAGCCGCGTCCGCAGGCGAGCACAGCAAGACGTGCTCCGAGGGTAGGTTCGGCAGGCGGCACCGCATCCGCGGCGCCCGGCATGGCGGTGGGGTGGGGGAAATCCTAGGCTAGAACGCTTTCGATCCACCCCCTCCCGATCCAGTATTTAAGGCTAGAGCCGCGGCCCCCTCCCACCAACAGACCCAAAGACCCACAGTTGGCGCCTCCCTCTGCAAATCCCCAACCCCACAGCTCAGCTGGCGGAAAACCCTCCCTGGGGAGACTGGGCGGCGGGAGGGTCGGAGGCCCTCGAGTGCGGATCGCTGATCACAGGCGGATCGCCGATCGTATGCGGATCGCGGAGCGTAGCCCGCGTTGCGGGGTCGGGATTTGAATGTGGGGGGTGGTGGGAAGTGGGCCTTGTTCCGCCGCATGCCAGAGCCAGTGTAGCCTGCCAGCTCCCCGCGGTCGGAGGAGCTCGGGAGCCTTTTGTTTGAGGACGTGTGCGGAGCATAGGGCGCACTCTCTAATCATCAACCCCAGCGCTCCACCTTCCGACGCGCTTTCCCTGACACGTCGGCGCCAAAGTAACAGTTGATTAAGGTGTGATGGATTTGTGAGCGAAAGCAAGGATTTTCGAAACGGAATGTTCCCTTTGTTCTCTGCATCCGGAGGCTAGAATAGTAGCAAATTATATGTTTCCGTGTCTGTTTTCGTCCTTTTAAAAAAGGCAAGCAAGGGAGGACAGATGAAAGGAATGTTTCGAAGTTTCTGTCGCTCCCCCATTCTAACCCACTTATTCCCACTTCTGCCCCCTAATCCCAAAGAATTTGAAATGTAGCTTTGGTTGTTTGGTTAATGGGTTTGTTAACCTGAAATCTACTCTCTTGAGATATTGCTTACGAAAACCACTAATGTGTTACTGCACCCCTTCCTTACGTCTGGTGATCATGCTTGTCCATCGCAGGCCCAATGTGTGCGGCTCCAGATTCCACTCCTACTGCTGCCCGGGATGGAAGACGCTCCCTGGAGGAAACCAGTGCATTGTCCGTGAGTGCATAGATGGGACTGCAGCTTGAGGCCCCGTGCGTGGCCCCATCTAAAGGCCGGTCTCTTGCATTCACGAAGTCATTTGGACACATACTCGCATTAGAATCGAATGTCCACATAGCAGTGATAATCCGGTCGCGGCCCTATTTGAAGTGGTGGAAAACAAGCACTTTAAAGTTGCCTCACTTTAAACTTCACCTCTAGACTCTGTTGAAGGGCAATAATGATAAAGCGTTCAAAAATACTTGGAAGTTATATCTTTCTGTGTCTATTAATACAAACTGAAGGGAGAGTAGAGCAATTCTCTAGATAACTGAAAACCAATTTTTTTAAAGAGTAGATAAGACCACAGTGTGATTATGTAAATTATTTGGCTTTAGGCTCTGCATGAAGTTTATAGGCCTCATGAAGATCATGCTTTCTTAGGCGTTTTTACAAAACCACTTTATTTTCTCTGGTTTCATCTCTACACCCACGTAACATAGATATTAAAGGAATGCCCTCACAGATTTAGAGCTGACCCAGGTTGGCGAAATTTTTACAAGAGAGATCCAAGTGGATCTTTTTAGAAGACATTTAAATTTAGGGTTCCAGACCCCAAATCTCATTGTGTGCAGTAAATTTCCAAAGTGTGAATTTTAGAACTTGTAAAGTGATACACCTGCATCTGATCTTAAATGTTTCAGTTGTTTTATTCAGTTTCCAAAATATTTGCTCAGCTCTCCAAATTCTACTTGACTGTCTCATTAGTTATCAGCCTTACAATGATGAACTATGGAATGCCTTATTTTATATGCCTGTGAATTTGTGAATTGAAGTGTGACTGGCCTTCTCCTTTGTGTTTTATCACAACCACATTTGTCTTGTTGGGAGTGTGGGTAGATATCATATACAGCATATTCATTTAGGGTAAATCCAGTCTTTAGATTGACCTCCATATTCTCCAAGGAAAAGACAGTTATGCATTTGTGCACAGAGGGGAGAGTTAAAACCACACTAGCTAAGGAATAATGAGGATGTAGTGGGATCTCTAACTCTATATTTATTGGTTTTGTGGGTTTGAGATGGACCCTTAATATTATTTCAGTGCAACTGTTTTTAAAAGGAATCAAATCTCAACTGTTATAAAGACCAATTTATTATTATTTTTCCTATCCTAAAATCCCGCAATCTCCAGTGTTGAGACAAAAATAGGAAACAACAACTGTGTACTTTAAATGGTTCATAAATATTTTAAAGAAACCCTTTGATTATAAACCTTTGCTTTTATTTAAAAAGAACAAAAGGAAGAAAATTGCATACTTTCTAATACAGAAGTCATGTATGTGAGGCTTTTATGGAGAGTGCATTTACTTTTTCAGGGCAGTAGGGCATTACCATGGCTGCTTTAAACTCACATACATGGTTTCCTAGAATCCTGAAACAGTCAACGTCACTCACTGCACACCTGCCTTACTACCCGGGAGTGACTTAGGCACTGTGGAAAGTCTGACTCAGTAAGTGTAATGAAGGTGACTTCTATTATTGAGTTGGAGAGCAGCCGAGGAGAAGGGATCAGTTTATGGTACGTGTTGAAAATCTGTAAAGTCAGATTTTATTGGATCAGCACAGAATGGGAATTCCAGAGAAAAGGGCCTTCCAGAATATTTCCAGGAGAAATATATGTATGGCCCTATGAGTGTCAGGTTTAAATACTTTTAGTCTTTGAATAATATTGTGCCTTTTACTTGCATAGAAGATCTGCTTTGAAAACCTCAGAGTAACAGTGAAAATTCTAGCTGTATTTCTATTGCTCGAAATATTTGGGTGCTTATGAAGTACATTGGAATGTGCACATAAATCTATAAAAAGCATAAACTTTGGAATGATCTTTATAGCCCCAAGAAACATATACAACACTGTGTCAAGATGCAGCTGTCACCTTCGTAAGGCATTTGGGTAGAGAGGGAGGAAGGCCTTGTTCAAAAAGACATGGCTTTGAGAGGCGGGGCAAGATGGCGGCATAGAGAGGAGTGGAAGCTAAGTAGTCCTCCTGGAACAACTACAAAAAACCAGAAACAACTAGTAAATAATCCAGAATAACTGCGGGGGGACAAACGAGACCATCTACTCATCATACACCAACCTGAATTGGGAGGAATGCCCGAGAACACAGCATAAAATCTGTAAGTAAAACCTGCGGATCCAAGTTGTGAGACCCCCTCCCCCATAGCCCGAGCTGCAAAGCCTCCTGGTGCCACAGAGAAGCTCTCTCCCAGCAAGCGAATATAGCTCAGCTGAGCTCCAACTGGGGTTTTAAGTAGCAAGTGTGAACTGCTCACTACAAGTACGCATCCCCAAAAAACAGACAGAGGCTTTGGGTGACGACTGACCTTGGAGAGCCAGAGGGTCGCCTTGGACTGGATCTGAAGGGGGCTATCTGTTTCTTTTTCGGCTCAGTGGAGAAAGCCCCAGTGTGATGGTTGGGTTCATGTGTCAACTTGGCTAGGTGGCCCAGCTGTCTGGTCAAGCGGGCACTGGCCTGACGATTGCTGTGAGGATATTTGAGGCTGGTTAATAACCCAACGGGCTGGTTCGTTGGATCATCAGTCAATTGACTGCAGCTGACTGATGACTCATCAAGGGGCGTGCTTCCACAATGAGAGAATGCAATTGGCTGGATTTTGTCCTGGTGATCAGTTGGAGGCTTATAAGCCGGACGGTTAGAGAACCTTCACTTCTTCTTCAGCTGCTCAGTGAAGCATTTCCTGGGGAGCTCGTCGAAGTTGCCGGTTCGTTTCCTGAGGAGTTCGTCAAAGTTGTCGGTTTGTTTCCTGAGGAGTTCGTCGGACATCTTCCTTGGAGTTGACAGTTTGTTGATGGCTCTGCAGAATTTGGACTCGTGCGTGCCCGCAGTTGCGTGAGTCACTTTTACAATTTGATAATCAGAGACATCTCTCATTGATTCTGTTTCCAAGGAGAACCCTAACTAATACAACTTGGTACCGGAAGTGGTTCTTGAGAAACGGAATCTTAAAATGGGCTTTTACAATTTGTTTTCTACTCTGATTAGATTCAGAGGCACTAATGACTCTATTTCCAATAATCAAGAGGGCACTGACAGTCCATGGCAGGAGTTGGCAAAGGAAATACGCAAAATAGCACCATTTGATTCTCTTAATTGTACTCTAGTACGAAGCGAGGCTCTGGGTGACAGTGTTTTTGACACTTTCACGGAGTTTTGCAGTATTAAGAGGTATAATGATGTTGGCTGGCTGCTCTTAGATACTTTGGATACGGTTGTAAGAGAAAGGGATGAGCTAAAGGCTTCAAATTCAAAACTTGAATGCCGTATGACAGATGTAAAGGGTTCCATCTGTGCCCTGAAAGAAAATCTTATTTCCTGTGCCCGCAGACTGGAAGTTTCTGAAAATCAGACACAGTCTCTCATTGTGCGAGTAGCACATTTACAACGTAAACTAAAATCTCAACCTCTCAGGGTGTCTGCTGTTAAAGTAAAGGCATTGATTGGAAAAGAATGGGATCCGGAAACTTGGGATGGGGACATATGGATTGATAATAATGACAGTGAGGACATTGGAGCCCTGGATTCTGCTGGGTCATTGTTAGATTTACCTGTAGAGGGCTGTCCTGGGGAAACAGCTTCTCTACCTCCAGTCTGCCCTAAGGAGCCTGCCACCCAACCCCCACCTAAGGAGATTAACCCTTCAATGCCTGCTAATCCTGTAATCACCTCCCCTGAGGAAGCAGCCCTCACTCTTTTGTCTGGAGAGATTAATCCTGTTTTAAGAGATGAAAATGCAACAGAGTGTCCTGAGGTGAATGGCTTGAGAGATAATTCTAACTCTTTTTATGACCCACCCCCACCACCAGTTTTTGCTTGAAGACCTATAACTAGGCTCAAGTCCCAACAAGCCCCAAAGGGTGAGGTACAAAGTGTGACCCATGAGGAAGTACGCTATACTCCAAAGGAACTGTATGAGTTTTCCAACTTATACAGACAGAAACCAGGGGAATATGTGTGGGAATGGATATTGAGAGTGTGGGATAATGGTGGAAGGAATATAAGGTTGGATCAGGCTGAATTTACTGATATGGGCCCACTAAGCAGAGATTCTGCATTCAATGTTGTAGCTCGAGGGGTTAGAAAGGGTGTTAATAGTTTGTTTGGGTGGCTGGCTGAAACATGGATCAAAAGGTGGCCAGCATTACCAGACGTTGAAATGCCAGAACTGCCCTGGTATAATGTAGAGGAGGGGATTCAAAGGCTTAGAGAGATTGGAATGTTAGAGTGGATTTATCATGGAAGACCTGCTCACACAGCCCGGGAATGTCCAGAGGACACACCTTTTACCAGGACTGTAAGGAATAAATTTGTGAAACTAGCTCCATCATCCCTGAAGAGCTCTGTAGTCGCCCTTCTCTGTAGGTCAGATATTACTATAGGAACTGCTGTCACTGAACTGGAATCCTTAAACACAATGGGGATAATCAGGTCCCGAGTCAGCAGAAGCCAAGTGGCTGCAGTTAATCGCCACAGACAAGGTGGGCATGGCTACCATAACGGAAAACAGGCTCAAAGCAGCAATCAAAATAATATGACTCGCAGAGACTTATGGCGTTGGCTAGTGGATCATGGAGTACCAAGTAGTAAAATAGATGGGCAATCGACTAAATTCTTGTTTGAACTATATAAGCAGAAGAATTCTAGGTCACGTGAACAAAAGTCTCCCTTGAATTACAAAAACAGAGAGTCACGGCCCCTTAATCAATTTCCAGACTTGAGACAGTTTACAGATCCAGAGCCCCTTGAATGAAGGGAAGGCCGGGTACCCTTGGAGAAGGACCCTGTCACACTGCCAAAAATTTATACTGTTAATCTTCCTCCCAGCCTTCCCCAGGGGGACCTACAGCCTTTTACCAGGGTGACTGTGCATTGGGGAAAAGGAAATGATCAGATATTTCGTGGATTATTAGACACTGGGTCAGAAGTGACATTAATTCCCGGAGACCCAAAACGTCACTCTGGTCCACCAGTCAGAGTTGGGGCTTATGGAGGTCAGGTGATTGATGGAGTTTTAGCCCAGGTCCGTCTCACAGTGGGTCCAGTGGGTCCCCGGACCCATTCTGTGGTTATTTCCCCAGTGCCGGAATGCATAATTGGAATAGACATACTCAGCAACTGGCAGAATCCTCACATTGGTTCCCTGACTCCTGGAGTGAGGGCTATTATGGTGGGAAAGGCCAAGTGGAAGCCACTAGAACTGCCCCTGCCTAGCAAAATAGTGAACCAAAAGCAATACCGGATTCCTGGAGGGATTGCAGAGATTAATGCCACTCTTAAGGACTTGAAGGATGCAGGGGTGGTGATTCCCACCACATCCCCATTCAACTCTCCTATTTGGCCTGTGCAGAAAACAGATGGGTCTTGGAGGATGACTGTGGATTATCGTAAGCTTAACCAGGTGGTGACTCCAATTGCAGCTGCTGTCCCAGATGTGGTATCATTGCTTGAGCAAATCAACACATCCCCTGGTACCTGGTATGCAGCTATTGATCTGGCAAATGCTTTTTTCTCAATTGCTGTCAGCAAGGACCACCAGAAACAGTTTGCATTCAGCTGGCAAGGCCAGCAGTTTACATTCACTGTGCTACCTCAGGGTTATATCAACTCTCCAGCCCTATGTCATAATATTGTCCGCAGGGATCTTGATCATTTCTCCCTCCCACAAGACATCACACTGGTCCATTATATTGATGATATCATGTTGATTGGACCTAGTGAGCAAGAAGTAGCAACTACTCTAGATTTGTTGGTGAGGTATTCGCGTGGCAGAGGATGGGAGATAAATCCAACAAAAATACAGGGGCCTTCCACCTCAGTAAAATTTCTAGGTGTCCAGTGGTGTGGGGCCTGTCGAGATATTCCTTCTAAGGTGAAGGATAAGCTGCTGCATCTGGCCCCTCCTACAACCAAAAAAGAGGCACAACGCTTAGTTGGCCTCTTTGGGTTTTGGAGACAACATATTCCTCATTTAGGTGTGCTACTCCGGCCCATTTACCGAGTGACTAGAAAAGCTTCTAGTTTTGAGTGGGGACCGGAGCAAGGTGAGGCTCTGCGACAGGTCCAGGCTGCTGTGCAAGCTGCTCTGCCGCTTGGACCATATGATCCAGATGACCCAATGGTGCTGGAAGTGTCAGTGGCAAATAGAGATGCTGTTTGGAGCCTTTGGCAGGCTCCTATAGGAGAATCACAATGCAGGCCCTTAGGAGTTTGGAGTAAAGCTTTACCATCCTCTGCAGATAACTACTCTCCATTTGAGAAACAGCTGTTGGCCTGCTACTGGGCCTTAGTAGAGACAGAACGCTTAACCATGGGCCACCAAGTTACCATGAGACCTGAGTTACCTATCATGAGCTGGGTGTTGTCTGACCCACCAAGCCATAAAGTTGGGCGTGCACAGCAGCACTCCATCATAAAATGGAAATGGTATATACGAGATAGAGCTCGAGCAGGTCCTGAAGGTACAAGTAAGTTACATGAGGAAGTGGCCCAAATGCCCATGGCCCCAACTCCTTCCACCTTACCTTCTCTTTCCCAGCCCACAGCTATGGCATCTTGGGGAGTTCCTTACAGTCACTTGACTGAGGAAGAGAAGACTCAGGCCTGGTTTACAGATGGTTCTGCACGATATGCAGGCACCACCTGAAAGTGGACAGCTGCAGCACTGCAGCCCCTTTCTGGGATATCCCTGAAGGACAGTGGTGAGGGGAAATCCTCCCAGTGGGCAGAACTTCGAACAGTGCACCTGGTTGTTCGCTTTGCTTGGAAGGAGAACTGGCCAGAGGTGCGTCTGTATACTGATTCCTGGGCTGTTGCTAATGGTTTGGCTGGATGGTCAGGGACTTGGAAGGAACATGATTGGAAGATTGGTGACAAAGAAGTCTGGGGAAGGGGTATGTGGATAGACCTTTCTGAGTGGGCAAACAACATGAAGATATTTGTGTCCCATGTGAATGCTCACCAGAGGGTGACTTCAGCAGAAGAAGGTTTTAATAACCAAGTGGATAAAATGACCCGTTTGGTGGATACCAATCAGCCTCTTTCCCCAGCCACTCCTGTCATTGCCCAATGGGCTCATGAACAAAGTGGTCATGGTGGTAGGGATGGAGGTTATGCATGGGCTCAGCAACATGGACTTCCACTCACCAAGGCTGACCTGGCCACAGCCACTGCTGAGTGTCCAATTTGCCAGCAGCAGAGACCCACACTCAGTCCCCGATATGGCACCATTCCTCGGGGTGATCAGCCTGCTACCTGGTGGCAGGTTGATTACATTGGACCACTTCCATCATGGAAAGGGCAGCGATTTCTCCTTACTGGAGTAGACACATACTCCGGATATGGGTTTGCCTTCCCTGCACGACATGCTTCTGCCAAAACTACGATACGTGGACTTACAGAATGCCTCATCCACCGTCATGGTATTCCACACAGCATTGCTTCGGACCAAGGAACCCACTTCACAGCAAATGAAGTGAGGGGATGGGCACATGCTCATGGAATTCTGTGGTCTTACCATGTTCCCCATCATCCAGAGGCAGCTGGGTTGATAGAACGGTGGAATGGCCTGTTGAAGACTCAATTACGGCGCCAACTAGGTGGCAATACCTTGCAGGGTTGGGGCAGTGTTCTCCAGGGGCTGTGTATGCTCTGAATCAGGGTCCACTCTATGGTGCTGTTTCTCCCATAGCCAGGATTCATGGGTCCAGGAATCAAGAGGTGGAAACAGGAGTAGCACCACTCACTATCACTCCTAGTGATCCACTAGGGAAATTTTTGCTTCCTGTCCCTTCAAGTTTAAGCTCTGCTGGTCTACAAGTCTTGGTTCCAAAAGGAGGAGTGCTTCCACCAGGAAACACAACAATAATCCCATTGAACTGGAAGTTAAGACTGCCACCTGGCCACTTTGGGCTTCTTATGCCTCTGAATCAACAGGCAAGTAAAGGGATTACTGTACTGGCTGGGGTGTTTGATCCTGACTATCAACGGGAAATAGCATTGGAACTACACAATGGAAGTAAAGAAGAGTTTTCCTGGAATACAGAAGATCCTCTAGGGTGTCTCTTAGTACTACCATGCCCCGTGATTCAAGTCAATGGAAAACTGCAACAACCCAATCCAGGCAGGACTATCAATGGCCAAGAAACTTCAGGAATGAAGGTTTGGGTCACCCCACCAGGCAAAGAACCACGGCCAGCTGAAGTGCTTGCTGAGGGTAAAGGGAACATGGAATGGGTAGTGGAAGAAGGTCGTGATAAATATGAACTACGGCCACGTGACCAGTTACAGAAATGAGGACTATGATGACATGAATATTTCCTCCTCGTTTTGTTATGATTATGTTTGTATTTGTCTGTAAAGCAAATATTTTTGCTTTCTTCTCTGTCTTATCCCCTTATCATATGGCATAAGCTGTAATGTTCATTTTGAAGGTATGGTTTTAGGTGATGTGTACAACTGCCAAGTTGACAAGGGGTGGACTGTGATGGTTGGGTTCATGTGTCAACTTGGCTAGGTGGCCCAGCTGTCTGGTCAAGCGGGCACTGGCCTGACGATTGCTGTGAGGATATTTGAGGCTGGTTAATAACCCAACGGGCTGGTTCGTTGGATCATCAGTCAATTGACTGCAGCTGACTGATGACTCATCAAGGGGCGTGCTTCCACAATGAGAGAATGCAATTGGCTGGATTTTGTCCTGGTGATCAGTTGGAGGCTTATAAGCCGGACGGTTAGAGAACCTTCACTTCTTCTTCAGCTGCTCAGTGAAGCATTTCCTGGGGAGCTCGTCGAAGTTGCCGGTTCGTTTCCTGAGGAGTTCGTCAAAGTTGTCGGTTTGTTTCCTGAGGAGTTCGTCGGACATCTTCCTTGGAGTTGACAGTTTGTTGATGGCTCTGCAGAATTTGGACTCGTGCGTGCCCGCAGTTGCGTGAGTCACTTTTACAATTTGATAATCAGAGACATCTCTCATTGATTCTGTTTCCAAGGAGAACCCTAACTAATACACCCAGTCATTTTCAGTTTCCAGGGTTGTGACTCGGGGAAGGGTGGAGACAGCACAAGCAGAGAGAGAGACCATTGAAATGCTAATGACCTCCACCTGGGGGGTCTATCCTCTCTAGGAGGAAAGGGGTGGGGCCCTTTCCATTCAGAACCAGACCCCAGAGCCTGGGGGAACAGGGCCATACCTCCTCACACCAGTCAAGAATTATAGGCTAACAGGCATCTCCTGCTGGGCAGAAAAGCACAGTGACCCGAGGCATCAAAGGGTGGAGCAATTTTCTAAGACACACCCACAGGGAAACCAGATACTGAATATTTCTTCCCTCTGGGACCTGAGCCTGTTCTGGTCTGGGAAAACCTGATTTGGATAACCAAGGAAACCATGCCTAGACAACAGAAAATTACAACCTACACTAAGAAAAAAGAAAAACAAAGTTATGGCCCAGTCAAAGGAACAAATGTACACTTCAACTGAGATACAGGAATTTAAACAACTAATGCTAAATCAAATCAAAAAGTTTAGAGAAGATATTGCAAAAGAGAGAGAGGCTGTAAAGGAAACACTGGGCATATATACGGCAGAAATCAAAAGTTCAGAAAAACAGCTAGTAGAATCTATGACAATGAAAGGCACAACACAAGAGATGAAAGACACAATGGAAACATACAACAGCAGATCTCAAGAGGCAGAAGAAAACACTCAGGAACTAGAGAACAAAACACCTGAAAGCCTACACGCAAAGGAGCAGATGGAGAAAAGAATGAAAAAATATGAGCAACATCTCCGGAAACTCAAGGATGAAACAAAGTACAATAATGTACGTATCATTGGTGTCCCAGAAGGAGAAGAGAAGGGAAAGGGGGCAGAAGCAATAATAGAGGAAATAATTAATGAAAATTTCCCATGTCTTATGAAAGACATAAAATTACAGATCCAAGAAGCGCAGCGTACTCCAAACAGAAGAGATATGAGTAGGCCTACGCCAAGACACTTAATAATCAGATTATCAAATGTCAAAGACAAAGAGAGAATCCTGAAAGCAGCAAGAGAAAAGCAATCCATTACATACAAAGGAAGCTTAATAAGACTATGTGCGGATCTCTCATCAGAAACCATGGAGGCAAGAAGGAAGTGGTGTGATAGTAAGATACTGAAAGAGAAAAACCACCAAACAAGAATCCTGTATCCAGGAAAGCTGTCCTTCAAATATGAGGGAGAGCTCAAAATATTTTCTGACAAACAGATAATGAGAGACTTTGTGAACAAGACACCTGCCCTACAGGAAATACTAAAGGGAGCACTACAGGGTGATAGAAGACAGGAGTGTGTGGTTTGGAACACAATTTTGGGAGATGGTAGCACAACAATGTAAGTACACTGAACAAAGGTAACTATGAATACGGTTGAGAGAGGAAGGTGGGGAGCATGTGAGACACCAGAAGAAAGGAGGAAAGATAAAGACTGGGACTGTGTAACTTGGTGAAATCTAGAGTATTCAACAATTGTGATAAAATGTACAAATATGTTCTTTTACGAGGGAGAACAAGCAAATGTCAACCTTGCAAGGTGTTTAAAATGGGGAGGCATTGGGGGAGGGATGCAATCAGCATAAACTAGAGACTGTAACTAATAGAATCATTGTATTATGCTTCCTTTAATGTAGCAAAGGTGATATACCAAGGTGAATGCAGATAAGAGGGGGGGATAGGGGAGGCATGTTAGATACTTGACATTGGTGGTATTGTCTGATTCTTTATTCTACTTTGATTTAAGGTTATTTTTCCTGTTGCTGCTTCCTAGCTGTCATTTTTTTTTCCTCTTTCTTTTGCCTCTCTACCTTCTTTGACTCTCCCTCCTGCCTTGTGGAAGAAATGTAGATGCCCTTATATAGATAGTGGTGAAGGTGGTGAACACATAAATGTATGACCATGCAGAAAACCATCGATTATTTACTTGGGATGGAATGTATGGTGAGTGAACAAAACCATATTAAAAAAAAAATGGGTTGATGACAAAACCTTGATATACTGAGTGAAATAAGCCAGACAGATAAGGACAATTATTGCAGGGTCTCACTGATAGGAACTAATTATAATATGTACACTCATAGACATGAAATATAAGGTACCAAGATATAGGACGAGGCTTAAGAATGGGGAGCGGTTGCTTAGTATGAGCAGAATGTTCAATTAGGATGAACTTAAATGTTTGGAAATGAACAGGGGTGTTGGTAGCAAGATGTGAGAATAACTAACGGCACTGAATGGTGTGTGAATGAGGTGGAAAGGGGAAGCTCAGAGTCATATATGTCACCAGAAGGAAAGTTGGAGGTCAAAAGATGGGAATGTATAAAACTGACTCCTATGGTGGGCAATGTCCATGATCAACTGTACAAATACTAGAAATCGCTTCCATGAACCAGAACAAATGTATGACAATACAACTAGAAGTTAATAATAGAGGAGCATATAGGGAAGAAATATATACCTATTGCAAACTATATAGTACAGTTAGTAGTATTTCAACATTTTTTCATAAACAGTAACAAATGTACTATATCAACACTACAAGTCAACAATTGAGGGGGCTTGGTTAGGGATAGGGGAGGATTAGAGTTTCCTTTTCTTTTTTTCTTTTTTCATCTTTCACTTTATTTCTTGTCTGGAGTAATGAAAAGTTTCTAAAAATTGAACAAAAATTAAGTGTGATGGATGCACAGCTGTATGAGGGTACCCAGGGAAAGTGATTGTACACTTTGGATCTTTGGATAATTGTATGGTATCTGAACAATCTCAATAAAAATGAGAAAAAAAAAAGTGGTGCCCTGCAGAATAAAAAAATGAATGGAACAGAAAGAAAATTATTCAGTGATATCATTCAAGGTAAAATTCCCCAAATGAAGGAAAATTTGGATCTGCATCCAGAAAGAGCACAGTGAAACCCAGGACAGTGTTTATATGGAACAAGTAGCAAAGAAATGTTCTAGTAAATTCCGACAAACAGGAAACATAAAATGCTAGAAGACAGTGGAACAATACATTGAAAGGTCCACGAGTTCTCACCAACAGCCTTAGGGGATGTACTTTCTTATTGGAGTATAGGAACATTAAACAGTTCTGTATACTAAAGCACAAGTCCCAGTAAGAAAGAAGCCCTGTGATAAGGAGGGGTGCATTTAAACACTGAACAAAGTGAGCAGTTTCACTGCTGTCATAGGGTGGGTTTGAAGAGGATGCTTTGGGGGTGGCAGACATGGTGGGCTCTGTGGGCAGGAGGGTCTCAGCTGCGCCTCAGCAGCTGTGGGAATTTGAGAGGGAGTGTTCCAGGGAGCAAGTACATGAAAACACAGGTGTGCAGAGGTGCCCGGTGAGCCAGGAAGGAAAACTGTCTAAGAACAGGAGACTGAGAAAGGGAACTCAGATCACACTAAGAATAGGAGAGTTGGTTGTGGCCAGTTTTCATGCCACAAAAGGTTTGGACCTTGCTTGGAAGTCCAGAGGAAGCTGTGAAGGGTTCTGAGCTGCAAACAGACAGTACAATTCTTAGAAGATTCTAATAAGCCAATATTTTTTACTCAATACATCACATTACTACTTGGCCTAGCTTCAAAATTCTGTCCAAATGGTATAAGCTCTTTTGGAGGAGCACTGGCGTGCTCTCATGCAAAATGATAAAAGTGTGATTTGTGCGTGTGGTTATAAAGCTCACCTGGGTATTATTTGTTCCTCGCAGTCTGCTGAAGACCCAGGTGGCATCAGCTGCCGAGCAGGAAGGCCATGATGAACTGAAGATGTTTTTAAACAGAAAATAGATACTAGGTTTAGAGACACAGAACAAAGCAGGAATCTTACCTGTTTATTCTAGCTTTAAAGTGGTGTCACTTGATTTTTCTGATGTTTCCACTGAAGCAGTATTTCTTTAAACTGGATACATGAATGTTGATATTTTTAAAATTTAATCCTGGCCTCATTTCACAGGTGCATTGTATATTCAAATAAACATTTTTTATTCATCCATTCATTCATTCAACAGTAACCTGTTAATAAAGTCCTTGATTGAAAGCAGTTTATATTATTTTTAACCAGTTTTTTTGATATATATTCACATACCATATAATCCCCCCCAGGTATACAGTCAGTGGCTCACAGTTGCATCACATAGTTGTCCATTCAAAACCACAATCAATTCTAGAACATTTTCATTACTCAAAAAAAAAAAACAAAAATCTTATACCCCATCTCACCCCCACCCCCACCCATTATTGACCCTTAGCATTGGTCTGGAACATTTGTTACTGTTGAAAGAATATTAAAATATTACTGTTAACTTAGTCCATAGTTTGCATTAGATGTATATTTTCCTGTATACCCTCTATTATTAACTCCTTATGATAGTGACATACATTTCTTCTAGCTCATGAAAGAACATTCTTATATTTGTACTGTTAACCATAGTCATCATCCACAACAGGGATCACTATATTATACTGTACCATGTTTCACCCTTCAGCTCTCCTTCTGGTGACATATGTGACTCTAAGCTTCCTCTTTCAACTACAATCACCCTCATAATCCAGTGCTGTTAATTACACTCACCTTAATGTGCTACCATCACCTCTATCCATTGCCAAACATTTAAATAAACCTAGTTAAAAATTCTGCACACATAAAGTATCAGTATTCTCTACCCTGATTCTGTCTCCTGATAATCTATATTCTAGATTCTAATTCTATGAGGTTACTTATTATAATAATTGGCTCATATTAGTGAGACCACACAATATTTGTCCTTTTGCGTTTGACTTATTTCACTCACCATAATGTCCTCAAGGTTCATCCATGCTGTCGCATGCATCAGGATTTCGTTCCTTTTTACCGCTGAATAATATTCCACCACCTGTATATGCCACATTTTGTTTATCCATTCACTGGTTGATGGGCACTTGGGTTGTTTCCATCTTTTGGCAATTGTGAATAATGCTGCTGTGACCATCAGTGGGAAACTGTCTCTTCATATCCCTACTATCAGTTCTTCTGCTATCTAGTAGCAGGATTGATAATTATTAATTTTTTTTAAAAATAGCATATATGCATACTTTTTATCTGAGGAAGTGAAAAAAAACTTGCATGCCAATAGACTATGACAAAATCAAGAAATGATGTAGTGGGGAGTTTTGTACATTATATTTTAGGTGCATTAATATTCAGAGTTTTTTTAAATCATTTTTATGATAGAATATAACATATATACATAAAAGTGATAACTTTCTAAGTAGTTAGCAAATTTCAGAGAATGTTATTGGTCAAAGAGTATTTAATCCTCAGTGTATTTAATCCTCAGTGTATTTAATCATGATATTTATTTGATTATAGTTTTAAACTGTGAGTTTATATGTTTTTAAGGATGTTTACACCCCTTAATTCAAACTTTCAAAATAATATGTAACAAAAATGTTGTTGTTCTTAAGTTGAAAATGGCTTGTGTCCATCAACATAATCTAGTTGAATCCATAAAGAGATAATATTTTTGATATCTAATAACCTCTTTGTTAAAAAAACCCAACATGCATTCCCTAATAAAATTAAAATTAAAATACCATCTATGTTGATGGAAAACTAGACCTGCTGATGTGAAAAATGAAAAACCCAGTTGGAGGTTGTAGTTTATCATAAGCAACGAAATGCCAACCCGTTGGCTGTGAGCTGTTTCCTTTCTTTTCTCACAGCCCAGTCTCCAGAAATTTGATTTTAAAGAGAAAAAAAAGGGGAGCGGGGGGGCAGGACATGGGACACGGCTGTGGTTTTACAGCTCTTCCCATATATACATGTGTATGTATATTACTTTATTTGCAGAAATTGGAGCAACCTGTAAGAATCACCCACATGACCCTACAACAATAACTAGACCACATCCAGAAGAGATGTGCGTGCTGATGTTCTAGGCTGGAGATGGCATTCTCTCCTCTTTTGAATTCCTTCCCTATATACAGTTGTGTGGTGATGACATCTTTATGAGCCTATTGGAAACCCCCCAAAATGAAATGTGAACTTTTCACACAAAAGTTCTTACGTGGGTGAATGCAGAGAATGCCTTTGTGCTGCTTGCCGGCTCCCCTCACCACTTCTTTCGGTTGGGACGGTTCAGCCGCAGGTAACAGACCACCTGATGTCCATCAGCTTAAACCACGTGGACCCTTGTCACTCAAATAAGAATCAGAGGGATGGCTGGCTTCTGCTTGGTGAATTTGATTGCCCAGTGTTGTTACAAGAGGTGCAATTCTTGCCTTTTTCTGCTGTGCCCTGCTCAGCTTTGGCTTCACCCTGGTCAGGGCCAGTAATGGTTTCAGATGGCTGCACAGCCAGCAAAGCCCCTGCTCCCTGGTTCCCTCCAGCGGGAGACAGGGAGAAGAGCAGGAGGTCCTTGGCTTCCGTCTGATGGGATCAGATCCACGCACGTGGCAACCTGAGCTTGGACGACAGCTCGGGTCAAACGCTGGCCCCTGCTTGGCCCATGGCACCCAGGCTGCAGCTGAGGATAAGTTCAGTCACCTCTGAGTTACCTGTGGGAGGGATGGGAATCTGAGCACCTGGGCTTCTGTTCTCAACTCAGCCGTGTTTAATTGAGAGTGAGGTCTGCGCTAGGCGCTGTCCCTCTCCTACCCTTCCCCCACAGAGGACTCACAGCATGCTGACCTGGATGCACAGCTGCCCTGCTCCTTTTTCTTGCGTCCTGCTTGGGCAGCCCGGCGCCATGTTGCTTGTTTGGAGTGGAGAATGGAACAACCTGATGGCATGTGTCTGTCACCACCACTACTCAGGCAAATGGAGAAGACCATGCTAAGGCAGCAGCTGACTGTGCAGCCGCTGCCCCTGTGTGCTCGTCTCACAAACCAAAGCCCAAAGGGACCAGACTGCCACCTCCCCCAGCCCGGCTAACTCCTCGGTCAGGCCCACAGTTCTCTGTGGGAACCTGTGGAGTGGCTAGTCTGTCTGCTGTGGGTTCTCCCTAGATTGGGCATGCAATCTCCTCTGAGCCCAGGAAGTGTGAGACAGACTGAAAGAGAAAGCAAAAGAGAGGGAAGAGGCAAGAGGATAGAGGAAAAGAGGTTAATTCCAGCAGCTTCATTCTCATCTTCTCTCTGCTAGTCTATTCCTCAAATCACTTTGACATATTTTTACCAACCCTTCCTATACACCAAGGGTACTTCATTGAACCCTCTCAACAATGCTGTTTTCCCTGCTCACAACTCACAACCTTGAGGTACTTCTATTCACTGCTTCCCTAACTTCATCTGTCCTGATCCATGGATGCCAATTTTTCAGCCTCAAAGAGAAACATAAAGACTATGTGTAAATGCATAGCTATGATAGTCAAAAGATGTGAAACTGACAGTGGGAATGTATGCATGCTTTGATCCTATCTACACATTTCAGATGAAGAAAAGTAGTCTGGTTTAACCCTGGTTAAACTGTCTCCATGTCTCACCAGTCTGGAGGTTGCTGAGTCCCCTCTTGACTCAACCATATTCAACCAAGAGTAAGAATCTCACAGGAATAGGCATCCTTGTTTCTCCAACTTTGATGGCAATGAGGAGTCTTCTTCATGAGAAATCCAACCTAGTTTCTCTAGAACCACACGGAGAACAGGAAATATGTCATCTGCTCTGTAACAAGCTCCTGTTTCAGGCCCTGCTACAGGCGCTGCTCCCCGGCCCCCCAACCCTTCTCCCTGCCCCATAGCCCACACTCCCGCTCTCCTCCAATTCCCCCACTCTTAATTTTACCTGCAGCAGGCTCACCTGGCTGGTACCTGGCTGCTTTGGTCCTTATCCATAAACCCTGGAAGGGCAGCAACACATTTCTTGCTTGACGTAGAGTTGGGAATGCCCCAACTGTGTCCTTTCACTAGTTTGAGCAGAGGGAGCAGGGAGGACATAGAGTGTGGTTGACAATTTCATGTACCTGTCATAACATCTCTGATTAGTAAAGCACAGAGCACTTAGTATTGTCAGTCTTTTAAACTACAGCCTTTCTGGTGGTTATGAGATGAGGATCCCATAATACCCTTTGCATATCCTTGATGATGAATCGCTTCTGGAAATTTGCCATGCCTTGCAGCACAGAAAACCATTCCATTTGTTTAACTCAGGATTTTCTAATTTCATGTCATCATGGAACACTTTTATCAAGTAGCTTCTATTAACTTGCCATGGGACAGAGTTTGCAAGTTGTATATCTCTGCCATGCTGGGGGACAGGTGTTAGTGTTCGTTTGCTGTTATTCTTGTCATCTAGTCAGCAAATATTAACATGAAATGTAAGTGGTAGGTTGTGTTGGTAGCAAGGTGTCGGAAACCCCTGGTAAGTCTCATCATCTTATAAAGACAGTTTACTGAGATTCTAATAGTAGAGGCACAGACAGAATCCAGCAGTGCGTTAGTGAGGACTGCTCAGCTTTTTGACACGATGATTAAAAATGTACCTGATTCTGCCTCCCGAGTCCTCTGTCTTCCTCAAGGTGCAAATGGGTTTTGGAGGAGCAAGACACACACACATTTACGTGCACACACACACACACACACACACACACACCATGTAATTGGGCTTCCAAGCATTCATTTAAGAATGGCTTAGAAGGCCATTAGGAAAAATACAAACCTTTCTGAAACTCTAAATTCCTGAAATTTGTCTTTGTGGAGATAACATTTTCAAAAATCTTTCCAGAAGCCTGTTCCCAGCCCACCTCACCCCTCCATCCTGTATATCCTGGGCAAATTGAATGAGAGTAAATTGACAATTAAGAATCTAAATGAAAGCTATCAATTTACTAGATGGCAGTGAATCCACCATCCCCAGAAGGTGGCGAACAGAGTGCTTCATCAAATTCCACAAATAAATAAGGGCATTTCTCCCCCTACCCCCCCACCCCCAAGTATGAGTGAGGAGAGGGATATTTTCCTTTAGAGTATACTAAATGAAAACCTGTCGCAAGACTGACTTCCACACAAGAGTCGTTTGCTACCCTGTAGCCATGTGCTCGTGAATTTAATTGACAGATTTAATTCCTAACCGCACCAGTGGTTTTGTCCGGGGAAGTCCCCAGTAGTTGTATGACTTCTTCCTCACTTCTGTCATTTAGATGTCCACTCACCCCACAATGGCACAGTAAGACCGAGCACTAGAAGTATGCTGATGGAATCTTCCCAGTATATCGGGTCTAGATTAAAAGCATCTCTTCCCACCCTCCACCAGGCAGAGGACCATTTATGGCCCATGGCCATACAACTAAGAACTGTTAACTCCTCTGTCGCTGTCTGTCCCCAGAAAAGCTTATTTCTCTGGTGTCCTTGCTCCTGTCTGCCTGGCGTGGTAGACCAGCTGTCCAGCATCGCCTGCTCCGACTTCATTGTGTTGCTTCCTGGAAGAGGGGAAGCCTCACGCTCCAGCTGACTCACTTGACTCAGCCTATCTGTAAGGTCTTGTGATGAGTCAGAGGAATTGGATTAGGAGGCACAAAAGCCAGATTTTTTTGTTGTTGTTACCATTATGTACGGGACCTTGCCAGCAGTTTGAATTTTCTTGTCTCTATTGAGATATCTTTGCTCAGTAATACATGTTTATGGGTTTTACCTTGGATAAAGTGGGCAGTATGTCTTTCTGCTTTGCAAATGAAATGTGAAAAAGTTCACTTAGGATAGACTCAGAAAAATGAGCCACACCATTAGATGGCAACCTGCATGCATGGTTAGTTCCACCCTTGATCTCAGCCAAGTGGCAGGGAAGCAATAGCGTGGTTAGTCTGCAGCAAGGGTTTATTTAATGAGGTGAAGGTGGACTGCCTTTGAGAGGGTTGTGAAACTGGCCACGTTAGATGCTGGCTCATGGCCACAGCCTGACTGCAGTGGAGTGAGCTCAGGTGGGAGGCCTTGCTGGGACCAGAAGACCTGGGAGCAGAGTGGAAAGGGAGAATGAGCTAGAGTGAGTCTCAGGGAATCTTTCTGCCGTGAGAAGCTGTGATGTCAACACAGCATGTCAGGCTCATGCATCGTTTGGGTAACCCTGGCACCTGAGGGAATGCAATGAGGGGTTCCAGGAAACCAATAAAAACATCAAGGCAAACTCCAACTGGCAAACTTTTGGCAGGAGAATCATGTTTCCTGGGGAAAGGCTGGTAAGATTTAGGTATCAAGATCCAAACAAATGCTGCAGATGAATTTATGGTCCAGAGCCCATTCCTAGAGAAGTGAGAATCTCTGGTTTCTTTGTCAGACAACCCAGGTTTTCTCAACGGCAGCACTACTGCTGACATTGTGACCTGGCCACCACCAGCTGTGTCAACCAAAACTGTCTGTAGTGTTGCTGAATGTCCCCTGGGGGGGCAAAATCGCCCACAGTTGAGAACCACTGAGGTAGACTGGTGGGGGATTTCCATGCAGACACTCAACATCACAGACAAGGCCAAGGAAGCTGTGCCAGTTTAAATGTATTATGTCCCCCTAAACACCATTATCTTTGATGCAGTTTTGTGTGGGCAGACATATTAGTGTTGATTAGATTGTAATTCTTTGAGTGTTTCCATGGAGATGCAACCCACCCAACTGTAGGTGATAACTCTGATTAGACAATTTCCATGGAGGTGTGGCCCCGCCCATTCAGCATGGGCCTTGATTAGTTTACTGGAGCACTATATAAGCTCAGACAGAAGAAGCGAGCTTGCTACAGCCAAGAGGGACACTTGGAAGAACACACAGAGAGATGAGAGCAACTGGGAGTGACATTTTGAAGAGAAGCTGCAGCTAAGAGAGACACTGAAGAATGCCCAGGAGCTGAGAGAGGAACTGCAGATGAGAGACAGTTTAAAGATGGCTGTTGAAAGCAGACTCTTGCTCCGGAAAAGCTAAGAGAGGACAAACACCCCAAGAGCAACTAAGAGTGACATTTTTGAGTAACTGAAGCCTAGAGAGGAACGCCCTGGGAGAAAGCCATTTTGAAACCAGAACTTTGGAGCAGACCCAGCCACTTGCTTCCCAGCTAACAGGTTTTCCGGATGCCATTGGCCATCCTCCAGTGAAAGTACCCAATTGTTGATGTGTTACCTTGGACACTTTATGGCCTTAAGACTGTAACTGTGTAACCAAATAAACCCCCTTTATAAAGGCCAATCCATTTCTGGTGTTTTGCATTCCAGCAGCATTAGCAAGCTAGAACAGAAGCAAACCGAGTTTATGCTGTGTGCCGATTCCCAAAATATTACGGTGGTTCTGAGTACATCTAACACACTCTGTGGGAAGGATTTTGAGGCTGAGCGTCTGTGGGGGAGGAATCCAGGGATCAAGCAATGAAGGCAGACATGAGGAAAGGAGCAGGAAATGACAGGACCACCATTCTCCGTCTGTCATTCCACCAGGGAGAGCAGAGAAGAAGGACTGCCTATGGACCCCCAAGAGTACGTCTGCTGGGTAATGGGACTGACTCCCACTCCCCGTAAACGGGTCTCTGGGACTACTGATTTTCCTCCTATCACTACATTGTCGTGATTGATGCAGGAGCTAGCATGGTCTAGGCAGGCTGCTTAGGACATTGGAAGGTCTCGCTGAAGAGAACAAATGCACAGAGAGTTCAGACGTGTTATATAATGTAGATCCCCCCCTCCCTCGATTCAATATGAAAATAAACAGTCTCTGTCCCCTCAGAGCTCACAGACTAACAGGGGAGACAGACACATACTAATTTAGGACTTGAACAGAAATGTCTGTTAAGTAAGGTGTGCCTGATCCAGTGTACTTCCCTTTCACGTTTAACTAAGCGATATGTCCCATCACACAGATTGATATCTGAGGAACTAAAACAGATAAGCAAAAGTATCTATTTGCTTGGCTAAGAAATCTGAGGTTTTTATAGTGAAAAGTGCTAAATCAATTTTCAAAGTTAGCACTGTATTTATCACTTTATGCCTAATGGCCTCTCCATGATGAATTGACTTAAGAGCTGTGCATTGAAGAATTAGCACAAATTACCTTTTTCAATAAGAGAAGGCTCAGGGTTAGCAAATATAGTTCTTTCTTAGAGCAGGGCATTTTAAAGTTGGAAGAGGTCTGAAGGCTCAGAGTTCATCCCAACTGCCACCTACAGTGTACCCCATTCACCCAGGGAATTAAGGGTCTGAAAAGTCAGGCCTGGCTGTATGAAATGATGTGTCCAAGACTTTGCAACTTTTGCTACATCCCCACCATCCCTTTGGCTGCCTTCTGCAGTCACTTTTGGTACATCTAAATTGTATGGCATTGCACAGAACCTCAGGGTATCTTCATAATGACAGAAGTATGTGTGTAATATTTAGGGAGGAGCCTTGCTTAGAAAAGACTTCAAGACAGAGGGAATTTTGGGAAATGGAATGATTAATGAATGGCATTTAAATACAGAGCAGATGGAGAAAAGGGTAACCAGCTAGATGAGTGACTCAACCTGCGAGTAAGGGAACCCTGAAAACCCCAAAAGAAGAGGATGAGCTCTAACAGGCTGGCCGTGGCTGCTAGTAAAGAACTAGTAGAAAGAGCAACTACAAGAGTCAGCCAGCTAGTGAGAGCAACAGCCTTTCTCCTCAGCAGCTTTTCTGAAGAAATCACTGTTTCAGAGAATAACATCTGAGGATGCAAACTGAAATAACTCACTTGTATGAGGGAGCCCTTTTTGCTTGAGCAGATTTACTCTGATTCAGTTCAATTGCCTATGGGCATTGCTAGATTCAGGTGTTACCCCACTAGCACAGGACTGTAATACAACCCTTTGGGTCACAGGAAAACACAATGTTGTGACATATTTAATCATGCAAACACGGTCAGCAGGAGCAGACTAGGAAATGTTACAGAAGGAAGTATGCTATAATATTGTTTCTCAGCATTTGAAAGCCAATCATTGCAATCCACAGTGTTATTGGAAAACATATGATCACATCAACAAATGCAGAAGAAGCATTAAAAAGAAGAGAAGCAGCAACCCCAGTGCTGATTAAAACCCCTAAGTGAACTAGGACTAGAAAGGAACGTCCTGAACCTGAGAAAGGATGCCTATTGAAAACCTAAAGCTAGCATCATTTATAAATGTAATGGTGAAACAGAATGCCCTCTCTTTAAGTTCAGGAGCAAGAAAGAAATGTCCACTTTTACCACTTCTATTCAACATTCTAAGCAGTGCAGCAGGAAAATAAAAATAAATAAAAGGCATCCAGATTAGAAAGGAAGATGTCAAACTGTATGCACAGACCATATGATCAGAAATCCAATGGAATATTTAAAATGCTACTAGAATTAATTGAGCTTAGCACACTTGAAGGATTCAAGGTCAACAAGAAAAATCAATTTTATGTCTATGACCTGGCAATGAACAATCAAATATTTCAATTTAAAAAATCAATACCATTTATAAGAGTATCAAAAATATGAAATATGCAGGGATAAATTTGAGGAAAGATTTGTAAGACCTGTACCCTGAAAACTACAAAACATTCCTGAGAGAAATTAAAGGAAACGTAAATAAATGGAAAGGTATACCTGGTTCATAGGGTGGAAGACTCAATATATTAAGAGGTCAGTCTCCCCAAGTTGATCTGTAGATTCAATGAAATCCTAATCAGACTCCTAAGAAGCTTTTCTAAAAATAAGTGTGTTTATTCTAAAATGTATAGGGAAATTTAAAAGACCCGGAATAATTAAAACAACTTTGGAAAAAAAAAAAAAGACAAAAGTTGGAGAGCTAACAAGACCTGATTTTAAGACATATTATAAAGCTGTAGTTAACAAAACAGTATGGTATTGGCATGAAAACAGATAAGAGGACCAATGGAATGGAATAGACTCATATATATATGTATGGGCAACTGATTTTTAACAAAGACACAAAGGCAATTTCAGTGAAGAATGAATAGTCTTTTCAACAAATGGTGCTGGAACAATTGAATATCCACGTGCAAAAAAATGAACATTAACTTATACTTACAAATAACACATGCAAATAAACACACATACATACTGATATTAACACAAAATGGATCATAGACCTGAGTGTGAGCCCCTAAACCATAAAACTTATAGAGGAAAACATAGGGCAAAATCTTTGAGATCTGGAAACACAATATAACGTCTGCAGTCTGCATCAGTTATGAGTCTGTTTCAGTTGATTGATTTTTCCTCATTTTGGGTCATTTTTCTCCTATTTCTTTGCATGCTTGAAATTTTTTGACCAGATGCCAGGCATTCTGAATTTGACCTTTTTGGGTGCTTGATTTTTTTTTTTTTTTTTAATCCTTACAAATGTTCTTGAGCTGTATTCTAGGTTTTCATTAAGTTACTTGGAAATTACTTGAAACTTTTGGGCCTTGCTGTTATGTTTTGTTAGGCATGCTCAGAGCAGTACTCATTCTAGGGCTAATTATTCCCCCAGCGTTAAGGGAAGACCTTTCTGGGCTCTCTTCTCCCCAGTGGTCAATGAATCATGAGATGTTTTCAGCCTGGCTGATGGAATCACTTGCTCTTCCCAGCCCTGTGTGAGCACCAAGCACATCCCCTCGAATCTTTCCAGGTGGTCCTTTCCCCAACATTGAGTGGCTTTCTCACTCTTATGCAATTGACCAGGATCTGATGAAGCTCAGTGGAGCTCTCTTTCTTGGGGCAGCTCTGTCCTCTCTGGTTTTCTGTCCTGCTCAGTCTAGCTGCCTTAGTGTCCCTGGGCTGTCAGCTCCATCTTCTCCACTCAGGGTGTGATCAAGCTCTGCCTCAGTTTCCCCTCTTGGCACTGTGTCCTGGAAACTTTCTCAAGTCATGCTTGAGTCATAGCGCTCACCTCATTTGTTTCCATTCTCAGAAATCACTGTCCTTCTTTGCCTGATATCCAGTGAAATGAGAACCATTGTTTCATATATTTAGTTAGGTGGTTTGTTTTGATTGTTTTCAGTGGAAGAGTAAATCCACTCCCTCTTTCGAGTCTTTCTTGGCCAGAAGTGGAAGTCCCTCCATTACTTCCATTTAATCCTCCAGAAACAATACTATACCATGAATACCTTCATTTCAGAAAGGAAGAAACAGACACAGAGGGAGTTGATGTAACTTGTCACCTGAGTGTTCAGTGGCAGTATCGGGATTTGAACCCACAGAGTCTGGCTACAGAAACCAGAACCTTAAGCATGTGCTTCATGATTATTTTCACATCATAGTACTCTCAGGCCTTCGCTGGTCGGTTGCCTGATTGACTGGACCCAATGATGAGAGTATAATTGAGAATGGGTCCAGCCATTACAGAGGAGTCTTGAGGATACGTTCAGCCTGTCATGGAGCTACTGTATGAAATCGTCAACCTTGACGTAAATCCTACTTTTAACTTAAGTTTTGCCTGCAGAAACCCAATCTCAAACATTTCTATAGCTCCATGGCTGAACCCAGCATCTGGTATATAGGATGTACTCAGTGAAAGCTTGGAAAGTGAATGGAAAGGGAAGACACCTCAGAAAATGTAAGGAGAGCTTTGAGGTGATCAGGTCATGGGTCCCCTCTCTTGGGCAGGATGAACACATTTGTAGACTTTGGACAATGCCCTTCCAAGTACAACTCAGCATAAATTCTCTAAACAGTAGAGGAGCTTCCCACTTTATCTCAGTATCAATAGAAGAAAGGTAGAAGTTGCTGAAGTCAGGAAGTCAGTTCCTGCAGTCCACTTTTAATGATGCAGGTGAAGTGTGTTGAAGGATGATGTGAAGTCAAAGATGCTGGTGATGACAGAGGAGAAAATGATTTTCCAGGAGGATGAAAAAAAAAACACTTGGGAGAATAATGCTTCAGTCTTTGATTCCATGATTAATTTTGCATGAAATCAGCCATATTATATTGTCCTGAAAATTAGGTAGCAGCCTATCTTTCACTCGCTTTTATGAGACTGCAGCAAGTGTCACAAAGTAAGCTGGCATTAAAGGCATTTTATAGATGCTGTGTTCCAGTGAATCTCCCCAAATGAAAACCCAGTCCTGCTGGCTGCACCCTCAAAACCAATATACATACCTGCATCAAAGTTATGATTTTGACAGTATGAGTAATTGATAACCATGAAATGAGTCATCAAGACATGATTAAATAGCAAATGAGAGCTCTACCCACAAAAAGTTGCATGGGTATAATTTTAAGCAGATTTCCAACAACAGCAGCTAAATGTTTACCTTAGACATTTTAATGCATGAAGGATTAACCGGCAATTAGAACAGTTACCCAGAATGCCTCTTCCCTGACATTATTAAGGAATTGGGATGGAAATGCAGTAGGAAATAAGCAGAATTGGATTAATGGTATTTGTGGGGGTAACACTATAATTTGTGTGTGGTTCGTGAGGGTCTCCAGTCTATAATACAACCTTTCACCCAATTCTGCACAGGTTGCTGAGAAATTAGATCCTGGTCAGGGCACTCTAATGGGTTGACTTTTCTTCCTTATGAGTTTGTCCCAAACCAAAAAACAACATTCCCGTATACACGTGCAATTTAAGCAAAAGATGATGCCTTTTTATAAAAATCAGGTATACCAACTGCAGCCAGAAGAGATGAGGTGCTAACCATGGTGGGCTCAATAAACTCTCAGAGCCCAATCAGCCTCTCTGTCCTCATGACCTGTATCCAGGTGCTGAAGTCAGGAGAAGAGCCAGAAAGCCTCCTCCTGGTGATCCTAGCAGATACACTGTGTGGAGTAGCTGTATGGTTTCTCAAAATCCTATCAGGCTGCCACTCAAAATGGCTCCAGGCAGTTTCTTCACTGGCAATCCAAGCTGGGGATGCAATGCCACCCCCAACTGCTAATCCACAGGAATGTGTGAGCCAGCCAACTCTGGGCTGGATTTGATGCTCTGGGATTGCCCACTTACATTGTCATATATCAGCTGTGTCACTCTGGATGAAGAACTGGTGGTGGCCTTTTCCTGGTTACGAAGAGCAGTTTAATATGAAAAACGGCAGTGAGAATGAATATATCATTGTAAGCCCTTTTTAAAATTCAATTTTACTGAGATATAGTCACATACCATACAGTGATCCAAAGTGTACAATCAGTTGTTCACAGCACCATCATATAGTTGTGCATTCATCATCACAAACAATTTTTGAACATTTTCATTAGTCAAAAAAAATTAAATTAGGAATAAAAATACAAGTAAAAAAGAATACCCAAAACATCCCATCCCCCCATCACATCCATAGTTTTCATTTAATTTTTGTCTCCATTTTTCTACCCATCTGTCCATACACTGGATAAAGGGAGTGTGAGCCACAGTGTTTGACAATCACACAGTCACACTGTATAAGCTACATAGTTATACAATCATCTTCAAGAATCAAGGCTACTGGGTTGCAGTACAATAGTTTTAGGTATTTCCTTCTAGCTATTCCAGTACACTAAAAACTAAAAAGGGATATCTATATAATGCATAAGAATAACCTCCAGAATGACCTCTTGACTCCATTTGAAATCTCTCAGCCACTGAAACTTTATTTTGTTTCATTTCTCTTCATCCTTCTGGTCAAGGAGGCTTTCTCAATTCCATGATGCCAGGTCCAGGCTCATCCCCGGGAGTCATGTCCCACACAGGACAGTGAGTTTACCTGCAGAGTGGTCTTAGAGACTGGCTGCATCTGAGCAACAAAAGAGGTTCTCTGGGAGTGACTCTTAGGCACAATTATAAGTAGGCTTAGCCTCTTCTTTGCAGTAACAACTTTCATGAGGGAAAGCCCTAAAATCGAGGGTTAGTACTAAGGCAAATCCGACTAAAGGATAAAGGATGATACTGATGGTGTTTTAAAACTTCAATTTCTGTGTGAGACCAAAGGAAGAGATGTTTATTTGGCGCAAAATCTGTATTTTCTGTAGCACACTGTATAATTTAACTTGTATGGTCAGTTTATACAAACACCATCATTGCATGGAACTCTGAATAGGGAGTGAGATCTTGTTGGTTTGTATGGGTTAGTGTGAAGCCCTGATACATCCCAGAGTAATTTGGGCAGAAAAAAAAAATGTATTTGCAAAGCCCCCTTGAGGGACTGGGGGAAAATGTGGAAATACTAAACTTCCCCACCTGGGGAATTGCTGATATTCTCACAAGCATTGGGGACTACCATCTTAAGCCTTTTGAAGATAGTGCTGTGTCTGTTTGTGTGTGGGGTGCTGTGCACACACAACTGACATTTGAATGAGCCTAGCAGATTGCTACCAGTGATGCTGAACCCGTATGAGATCACCTCCACCTTTTTTCTTCAGTGGGAACAGAGACTTGGATGGTGAAGCCACTAAAGGGCAGATAAGGGAAGAAGGTGAGGCACTGAGTACAGCTCTGATTTACTATTGACAAATAATTTCAATTTTGTAGAGAAATACCTGAAGTCTTTAGTTAACTGCAAACTCAGCATGTCTCAACTGAGTGGCAAAATTTTTGAAAAGGCTAATGCACGATTAAGGCTACTTTTGTGTAATGTGGGGCAACCTTATTTCCCATCTCAGCATGATAGCACATTTTTGATGAAAAAAGCAGTGCTATCAAACTATCCAGGGAAGGGTTAGAATCATTTATATGCATATATAATAAACACTATATATTTGTATACTATATATATACACACATATATACATATATACTATACATAAACACATATAGTATATACACACACATATATACATACATATACTATATATATACACATTTATACATATATGTACTATATTTATACGTATATATACTTCCAGCAAAGATGGGATTTTAAACTCCCACTGCAAGCCTGGCCTGGTACGGAGGGTGGCCCAGGCCTGGATCCATTGGATGGTGCTCCGCGCCTGAGGTGGAGTCACATGGGAGGCCGGGCAGGCCCATTTCAGAGGCAGCCCCACTGCCCTGGCCCAAGCAGTGTACAGTGCCTGCTGCCAGAGAGCTGGAAGGCACACCTGCTGTCAGATAAACTGAGCTGTTGCGTTCCATAAAGAGATTTGCATATGTCAGACAGACAGTACAACGAGGCTGTTAGACATTGTGCTCATTTAATAAAACTGTTTTAAACTCTAAATACACACACACACACACACACACACGAATGAACTCCTCTCTAAAGAATGACTATTTATAATTACTGATAAGAGTGCATTTCAGCCTGACGGTAAAAAAATGGTTGCCAAAATGTTTTTACCTATGACACTATGGCTTGTAAGCATTGTTTTCTTAGCTTATTATATTGAAAAGTCTGACATTAATTTATCTGTATAAGTTTGTGTCTGTGTATGCTAGCACAAATGCACTCTATTATAATCTCATCTTATTCTATGAACGGTTATTTAAAAGAAAAAATTACAGTCATGGTTCAGTAATACTGACAAGTTGTCAGGGGTGTTTAGATTTCTTCTTCAACCAGCTCCTGTTGATTTTGCATGTTTAAGATCTCTCTACCCCTTTTCTATGAAAAGTTGTATTGCTACTGTCTTAGTTGAGGCTTTCATCATTTTTCATGTGGACTGTAGAATAACTACTTAATTGGTCTTTCTGCTTTTTAGCCTTAGGCCGCTCGTTCTTATTGCTTCCTTGAATAATCTTTCTAAAATGCATAGCACATCTAGATTCTCCTCCACGGCCTGCTGGATAAACTTCAGACTCCTTAGCATAGTGTAGAAGGTCCCTTTTGATCAGGCTCTATCCTACATTTTTAGCTGTGTTTCCCAGCTCTCTCTAACATATACTGTAGTTTTGTGAAATAGGTATATTGCATTTTTAGGAAACTGTTTGATGTTCCAGTGTGTGCAGTTCTGTTTTATTCCTCCTGGCTTTTGCACAATGAATCCCCCAACTCTCTGGCTTCCTTGTGAATATCTGTTGCTCCTTTGAGCTTCAGGTCAAGCACTTCTTCCTCTGTCATGTCTGTGGAATTGTAATTACCATAGTAATCTGCACATGGCTCCCCTGAGTCACTTCTACAGTTGCTAAAGTTGTTTAAATATCTTTCTTCTCATCTGCCTAGGTTTATTACATGCCTTTTTTATATCTGTAACATCTGCCATACAGCGCTTAATAAATGTAGAATGAATGAGTTGGGAGACACCTTGGAGCTCAGTTAGTCCATCCATGTGCTTGATGAATCCCCTCTGGATAGCCCTGTCAAATGGCCATGTAACCTCAGCATGAGCACCTCCAATGAAGGAAAGTTCATTCCATTTTTGAATTGTAATTATTAGAAAGTTCAAAAATGGAATCTGCCATCTGGTAATTTCCATCTGTTATGTCCAATAGCCATACAGAATAAATGTAAACTATATTTACGTGTGGTAACCCTTCAATTATTTAAACATAACTATAATTTCCTCCTTGCTTTTTCTCCTCCTAGGCTGTGTAAGCATTTTCAACTTTCAGATATCCTTCAAAAGCTGTAATATCCAGATTTCTCGGTTGTTCATACTCTTTTACAAGTGCACTCTGTTTCTTAGGACCCTCTCTCTGATCTGGATATGATTCAGTTTCGTGGGAGTGGGTAGGGTAAAGATGGGGTAGGTGAATGGAAATGGGCTCTTGCCGGTGTTTTCCTTGGTGCTTTTCTTCCATTCAGGAAATATTTATCTGTCACCTACCAGGTGGCAGCCTCTTGTAGGGAATAGAATAGTCAGCAAAACTGACATGGCCCTTGCTCTCATGGAACTTGCAATAAGGCAGCTAAAAGTATAATCAAAAGTAGGAATGCTAGCAAGGAGAAGACCATTCTAGAACTGTATTGGGGGATATGTAACCTCACCTGGGTTGGAGGGAGAGGCTCAGGGACTGAAGCTTAAGCCAGGGCATTAAAAATCAGTGGGATGTAGTAGCCTATGGGAATGGAGGCAGAAAAGATTCCAAGCAGGGGGATGAGGCCCTGAGTTAGGAAGGAGTGTCTCTAAGGAACTGAAAGAATGATAGTATAATTGGATTTAAGAGTCATAGAGGCTAGTTCAAAATGAGACTGGAGAGGTGACCATTTTAAGATTATACTGGATTCTGTGGAAGACTCCTTATGATCTTCATATTATGATTTTTCAGTTTCATTCTGATGGAATCTTTCATCTCATTCTTTTAAAATAGTTTTCTAATTTCAAATTGGATAATTTGAAATTTGCCATCCTTCTCAGCTAAGTATCACTTTGGGGAAGTGAGGATTTTAAATAAAGAAAAAGATAATAGGTAAACCACTCATGACTTGTACATGAGTACATCCTAATGTAGCTCTGGGTTTGGACTGCTTAGGTTAGCATGCCCTAACACATATTAGCTGTGTGACCCTGGAAAAATTACTTGACTTATCTGTGCCTGAGTTCTCTCACTGGTAAAATGGGGAGACCTATTTCATGGAGTTGTTATGAAGATGGAAAAGACACTTTTAAGCCCTTGAAACAGAGCCTGGCACACAGTCAGTGCCGAATAAATGCTGGATACTATTTTTAGTATTGTTGCTCTTTACATTTTGATTTAGTTGTTCAGAGTTTTAGAAATAGAAATATAAAAGTGACAGATAAATTGAATCTCTCTGTACTGCTTCTTGATTGATTGCCTTTTTAAGAAGTTTCCCACACTACTTTTGTTTTCTCATAAAAGATTTCTTCTTATCTAATCTTCTAGCCTCTTACACCAAAATATCTTTTAAGAATCTCAGGAAATTGATTTGTATTCCACCCTCCCCCCCCAAAACTTTCAAAGATATTCCTTCCTAAGTATGTTCAGTGTTCTCCTTGCCTATTATAACAGACTTCAGACTCCAGTCAGTTCTTGGCAAGATTCTTTTTTCCCCCCACTTTATTACCCTGTTCTTCCTAATTGGTCAGAATTAGGATTGAAATACCAGTTCTTCTTATCAGTGGAACGTGAAATTTTCAGCTGGAAATAGCAACTTTCCCTGCATAGTTGGAGGCCACGGTTTTCTCCTCTGTACTCCTTCAGTATTTTTTTTGCATTTGGTAGTTTTCTCTCACGGTGCTACTGTCAAATCTGGTGTGTTTTTTTTTTTTGTTTTTTTTTTTTAGCTAGTTACTTGGGCACATGTTTTTTCTCCTTTACAGGCTCGGGTTCTTGAAGGCAGATACCCTGTCTTCTTCATCATAGCACCTAGGATAGTGTCTCCTAACATAGCATGCTCAGGAGAAATGTGCTGAATACATGGATCAATGAGGAACAGTGATAATATGCAGATTTTAAGAGATGGTATCCATGATTATTGTCTTCTTTCTTCATTGTAGGTTTTTGCAAGTGCTTCCTGCTTGCACTGAAGATGAGAAACTGTTAATAGATGTCATACATTTCTTGAATAAGTTAATGAAAGAACAAAGAAAAAATTCATCTGTAGAACTTCTAAACTGGGTTCTAGAATTACTTCTTAGACCTGTAAGTATTGTTAAGGAATTTGGATTTAAGGTTTGACAGGTGATTAATTTATAAAAAAAATCATTAATACTATATTAGGGAAAAGAGTAATTTTTATGTGGGCTGCACTTAGTCAAGTAGTCCCCTTGTTATAATAGGTAACTCACAGTCACCTGGCTTTCCTCATAGGATTGTGACTATGTTTATTCAATTAAAATTCTCTAGGATGAATGGGATCTTCAGTCTTGATGTTTAACAAAACCTGTTCTATATGTGAGCTTTCATGCTTCAACTATGTTTTTAAGTGGGGATCTCAGCAGGGGTTCAAATTGGAATGTGAAGAGGCAGATAGCAGGCCAGTTGGAGGCAGTGAGGTGGGGATAGTAATGGTGAGGTTGGAAAGGAGGAGTAAAAAGCAGTGCTCAGGTTTTAATATGTTTACTGTAGTAGTTATTCTTTCACTATCATTGTCAGCTTTTTTAGTTGATTGTGTTCTAAGAAACATGTTAAGAACCCTAGAAGCTGGCTTCCTATCTGTTATCTATCTATGTGTTTTTATTATTTTTGCAAATACTACATGTATTTACTTAACTTGGTCAAGATAAGCCTTTGCACAAATAATCAAGGAATAAAAGACAAAACCCACAAGTAAAATTTGAAAAAGAGGGTCTAAATCAGTATAGAAGATAGTAGACCTTGTAAGAAAAATATGTTCTGTTATATATTAATACATATGCAAACTTTAATCAAAGATTCGTTCTCTCTAAAAATACAAAGTGCCGATATGTTGTAAGTTAGAAAATCTAATTGAGGATGTTATTTAAAAATCTGCATAGTATATACTACATGAATGTGTGTGTATAATACTTGTCTACATGTTTATTATCTTCTACCTTATTGCAGATTGGTCGAAGTAGGGACAATCTGTTTTGTTCACAGTTGCATACCCAGCATCTAACATAGTATTTTGCACAGTGGACTTGCAATAAATGTTTATTAATTCAGTAATAAACATATAACATTAAGCCAGCTATGCGGTTAATTGCAAGAAATACACTTATCCTTAATTTCATAACATGTTAAAGTATAATAAAAATAGAAATGATGAAACATACTCAAGGTTACTGATAAACATAGGATGTAAAACTTTTAGATTACTACTAACAAATCAAACTCAAGTCTATGCAAACAGAATTACTCAGCAAAACCAAGAAAGTTTTATCCCAGAAACACAAGGTTGGTTCAGTGTAGGAAAATATGACAATATAATTTAGGATATTGATAAATCAAATACCAGAATGGGAATGGACAAAATCCAATAATTGTTAATAAAAACGCTTAAAAAAATCATTAAAGGGATCCTACATTAATACGACTGTTTAAAGAAGAAACCCTAGAGGCAACCCCATTAAAGTAGGTAGAGGCAACCCCATTAAAGTAGGTAAAGTGCTTAGTATAGTGTTCTGGTTTGCTGATGCTGCCAGAATGCAAAACACCAGAAATTGATTGGCTGTTATAAAAGGGGGTTTATTTGGTTACACAGTTGCAGTCTTGAGGCCATAAAGTGTCCAAGGTAAGCATCAACAATCTGGTCCCTTCACTGGAGAATGGCCAATGGCGTCCAGAAAATCTCTGTTGGCTGGGAAGGCACATGCCTGGAGTCTGCTCCGGAGTTCTGGTTTCAAAAGGGTTTTCCCCAGGATGTTCCTCTCTAGGCTGCAACAGCTCTCCAAAATGTCAGTCTTAGCTGCTCTCAGATTGTGTTTCAAAATGGCATTCTCCAAAATGTCTGTGTCAGCTTCTTAGGGCAAACTCTGGGCTAGTACCTCCAAAGCATCAGCAAAACTCTACTTTCATCGTCCGTCTTCAAAATGTCTCTGTAAGTTGCAGAAGCAGGCTCCTTCTGTCTGAGCTCTTATATAGGGCTCTAGTAAACTAATCAAGGCCCACACTGAATGAGAGGGGCCACACCTCCATGGGAATTATCTAATCAGAGTTATCACCTACAGTTGGGTGGGTCACATCTCCATGGAAACAACCTAATCCAAAGGTTCCAACTTAATCAGCACTGATCCATCTGCCCCCACAAGATTGCATCAAAGAACATGGCTTTTTCTGGGGGACATAATATATACAAACTGGTACATATGGTATTGACACGTAGTATACATCCCCAAATTATTAGTTGGTCATTTATTATTTTTAAAATATTGTGTGCACAAGGGTATTTATTTATTCTTTTATTATCTATTCTTTTATTATTGGGCCTTTATTATCTGTCAGGCAATATGCAGACTGAGCTCTATACTTTGAGTATTGATGGGGCAGATAGATTTGAGGAAAGGGTACAGCCACTACCTGGATTAGGGAGAAAGAAACTAAAGTCTAAGGCTGAAATTGTTTTATCTCTTGTGGTGTGTGTATTTAAATCAGTAGATATTATTTTTTTACCACCAAATAATAGTGCACTATTTACATTGTTCTGCATACTTCTCCTGCCCTACCATCAGTGTATCCTGTAAATTTTTCCATATGGGTGCATATAGAGATGCCTTATCCTTCCTAAGGACTGAATAGTGTTGAAAGACAAAGGAGAGTTTGTAGATTATAGCATTTTATTTGGGACACCAGAAGTTCTGCTGCAGCAAGGAAGCTGGATCATTTGTGAAAATTGGAGCAGCTTCAAGCTTCTGGGGATGGCAAGTGATTATTAGCTTGAGTCTTGTTGATTGGGTGGGGGTTTGTTTCTGTCATTTAGGGGTGGATTTAGGGCAGGTGAGCTTTATTTTGTATTGGGTCAAACTTACCTAACTAGAAGCTTGATTGGCTTTCTGGGCCAGCTGGCTGCCTTGGTTGAGGATTTCAAATTTCAAAAGATTTCAAGAGGAAACTCACAAGGGTGTTCAAAGAGGAAGTACAGCACAGGGTTTGCTTGTTATTGTGTTTTTTGGCTCTGATTTTTATATAATTTTATCAGTTTGTTCAATGTATAGTTGTACCTTTTCATTCACTCATTCTTTCTCCCCACAAATATTTATTAAGCAAATGCCCTGCACTAGGTACTGTTCTAGGCACTGGACAAAATACACAATGAACAAACATCCTAGTGAGGGAGCAGATGATAAATAAACGAAAAATAAAACAGGGATAAAACAGGGTAAGGGATGGAGAGTGGTGGGGGTTCCACCCTAGATGCAGTGGTCTGAAAAGGCCTCACTGAGGAGGTGGTGTTGGAGGATGCGCCTGAATGAAGTGGGTTGGGAGTGGGGGACCAAATGGAAGATGAGGGGGAGAGAGCTGAGGCTTAGGTGAGTGGAAGAACTGAGGCTTTGAGGCTAGAGGCCTGACTTGTTCCGAAACAACTAGGAGGACAGTGAAGGTGGAGCGGAGGGAGAGACTGAAGCAGCAGTAGGAGACGATCTATTCAGCCATGATTATTTTCACCATTATTCACTGTGCCAGTTTGGATGTATTGTGTCCCCCAAAATGCAATCTTGTATGTACTGTGTCCCTCAAAATGCAATCTTTGATGCAATCTTGTGGGGAGATGTATTAGTGTTGATTAGGTTGGAACCTTTTAATTGCGTGTTTCCATTGAGATGTGACTCAATTAACTGTGGGCAAGACCTTTGATTGGATAATTTCCATGGAGGTGTTACCCCACCCATTCAGGGTAGGTCTGAATTACATCACTGGAGCCATATAAAGAGCTGACAAACAGAAGGAACTCAGAGCAGCTGTGAGTGACATTTTAGAGAAGGAGCTGCAGCTTACAGAGACATTTTGAAGATGGCCATTGAAAGCTGACAATGACATTTTGAAGAACACTATTTTGAAATACAACATGGGAGCAAGCAGACGCCAGCCATGTGCCTTCCCAGCTAACAGAGGTTTTCTGGATGCCAACGGCCTTTCTCCAGTGAAGGTACCCTATTGGTGACGCCTTGCCCTGGACACTTTATGGCCTTAAGACTTATAACTTTGTAACCAAATAAACCCCCTTTATAAAAGCCAATCCAGTTCTGGTATTTTGCATGATGGCAGCATGAACAAACCGGAAGATTCACTTACTGTTTTTTCAACAGTTATTTATTGTGTTGTCACTTATTTAACATAATCAACTTAGCCAGTTTCCTGTCAGTGGACAGAAGGTTGTTTTCAGTAGAGCTATCATAAACAGTTCTGCTCTGATTACTTGTAGCCATATCAAGCCATATCATTTATCACATACGCAAGTGTATTTATAGGCTAATTTCCTAGAATTGTAATTGCTGAGTCAAATTACAAATTGCAGAGATCTGTGTGTAGTGCGTGTGTATTTTTTTTAAAATAGAGATGGCCCAATTGTCTACCTCAGAGATTTAATCAATATATATTCCCTCAGATAGTGCTTGAGCTGCCTATGTCTCCACAATCTCATCAACATTGTATGAGGTTCTGTTTTGTTTTAAGAGAAAATCGTGGTACTTTGAAGTCATCCTTGAGAGAGTAACAGAAGACCAAACTTTACTAAACAATGAGTCTACGGACTTTGGAAGTTCCCTTATCTTATTAAGGATGTAATAAATGTACTTGAAAGAAATTAGCCTTTTGTCTCTCATTTGTGTTATAATTTTCTGTTTATTATGTCTTTTTAACTTTAAGGTATTCCCTGCCAAGCATACAGAATTCATTAAAATTTGCGAATAAATGTTCTCCCAGTGACAACTATTCTCTAGTTTCAGAAAATAAACAAAAAGTTAATCTGGAAGAAATAAAAATAACCAGAGAAAAATATAAAGTTTGAGGAGAAACTTGAGTAATTTCAAAGAATTCAGAGAATATGGGCATTTCAGAGGAATACAAAGCCCAATTAAAGAGCCATGTATAATTAGGAAATTACCTTATGATTAAAAAAATAAAGATGACAATTCAAATCAGGGAGAAATACATGATTTTCTCTTATCTTTTTTTATTATTAAGACATTAAGGAAGTGTACATAGTTATTTTCTGAACATTTTTTATAAAGCAAAACAGTAAGACTTAATATCATTATAATTTTTCTTTATAGCTTTTAAGGAGCTTAACTATTTTGGAGATTGGATATTAAATTATTAAAGGCATCTATCATGCTTTTCCTCTGAATGAGATTTTTTGATAATTCAAATCAATTTTTGGTCTATGCATCTTGTATAGCTTCCTAATTATTTTACTCATTTGTTTCATTTTAGAAATAAGCTTTGAAATAATATCCTTTTTGGGTTAAAACTCGAGTATTCTGGGGATTATGAATGGATTGTGAAAATAGCAGATATAATGGGCGTTAGTTTTAGAAACTTTTCTTGAAAATTTGTACAATAATTGACCTTATTTAGTTTGAATATAAGACTCTTACATAGTATATAACAGAAAAACACCAGTGCATATTAAAATATTTAAGTTAAAATTAATTTTATAGTTAATAACATAAAATATATTTAATTAAGTAAAATTTAATTAAGTCAAAACTAAATTTAATTGATTGCAGTATGTAATGAGTACTGATGTAATTTTATAACTTATTCTTAGTTATGAAATTAAAATGAGATTTCTACTAGATTCTAGATGATTTTACTATAGTTGTAATTCAATTTTAGAAAAGGTTTTTTGGTTTAATTAAATTTACTTATTTGATTTCATATGGTATCAGGTCCGTCTTTGGAACGTTTTTACTTTATGTCCTCTTAGATTTTTTTTTTTAATTATTCATTTTATTGAGATATATTCACATATCATGCAGTCATACAAAACAAATCATACATTTGGTTGTTCACAGTACCATTACGTAGTTGTATATTCATTACCAAAATCAATCCCCGACACCCTCATTACCACACACACAAAAATAACCAGAATAATAATTAAAGTGAAAAGGAGCAACTAAAGTAAAAAAAAACACTGGGCGCCCTTGTCTGTTTGTTTGTTTGTTTCCTTCCCCCACCTTTCCACTCATCCATCCACAAACTAGACAATCGGGAGTGTGATCCCTATGGCCCCCCCAACCCACTGTCCCCCCTCATAAGCCACATTTTTATACAATTGTCTTCAAGATTCATGGGTTCTGGGTTGTAGTTTGATAGTTTCAGGTATCCACCACCAGCTACCCCAATTCATTAGACCCTAAAAAGGGTTGTCTATATTGTGCGTAAGAGTGCCCACCAGAGTGACCTCTCGGCTCCTTTTGGAATCTCTCTGCTACTGAAGCTTATTTCGTTTCCTTTCACATCCCCCTTTAGGTCAAGAAGATGTTCTCCATCCCATGATGCCGGGTCTACATTCCTCCCCAGGAGTCATATTCCACGTTGCCAGGGAGATTCACTCCCCTGGGTGTCTGATCCCACGTAGTGGGGAGGGCAGTGATTTCACCTTTCAAGTTGGCTTAGCTAGAGAGAGAGGGCCACATCTGAGCAACAAAGAGGCATTCGGGAGGAAGCTCTTAGGCACAGTTATAGGGAGGCCTAGCCTCTCCTTTGCAACAACAGTCTTCCCAAGGGCAAATTCCGTGGTAGAGGGCTCAACCCATCAAACCACCAATCCCCTATGTCTGTGGGCATGTTAGCAACCATCGAGGTAGGGCAGGCCAATACCCCTGCATTCTCCACCAGCTCCTCAAGGGGGCTCTGCATATTTTTTTCCTTGTTTTTTTTTTTTTTAAACTTTTTTTTTCTAAATCAACTATGAAAAATAAAAAAAATAAAAATAAATTTAAAAAAACATACAATAAAAGAACATTTCAAAGAGACCATAACAAGGGAGTAAGAAAAAGACAACTAACCTAAGATAACTACTTTACTTCCAACATTTTCTTACTCTACCCCAAGAAAGTAACCTAATATAGCAACATTTCTGTGAACTTGGTCCTGCTATACCCATCAGAAATTAACAGACCATAGTCATTTCTGGGCATTCCCAGAACATTAAATTTACCCATGATAGCTTATCTGTTCTTCTTGGATTATTGTTCCCCCTTCCTTAATTGCTCTCTATCGCTAGTTCCCCTACATTCTACATTATAAACCATTCGTTTTACATTTTTCAAAGTTCACATTAGTGGTAGCATATAATATTTCTCTTTTTGTGCCTGGCTTATTTCACTCAGCATTATGTCTTCAAGATTCATCCATGTTGTCATATGTTTCACAACATCATTCCTTCTTCTTCTTAGATTATTAATACTAGGGTTATGAAAATACTTTGAATGGTGAGCAAAGTGGAATTAAGCATCCACTGCCAGGAAGGTTTACTCTAAATAGTATGCTACAAGAATTAAATTGGATTGTGTAAGAACCAACGTTCAATATAAGCCTGGAAATAGAAAGTCAGGTACCTTTTAAAGTTTAATTAGAATTTGAAATGGGTAAAATAAGTAAGAAATTATTTAAGAAGGTCAGTGAGATAGCATTTCCAAAGCAATTCTTTGGGAATTTTTTTACAAATTTTTTTTGGAAATTGTTTTGGACCTGTATGAAAAGATATGGAAAAGCTATAGTGGAAAAACTGACAAAATTATGTAGATATGTATACCTGACTAGGCAGAAGAATGCTGATAGGAATTGTAAAGAAAAATCACGTAACTTACTGAGAAAAAATTTGGGAACTTTCTCTTGTGAATTTTTTTCTATGTGTTTATCAAAGCGTTGATTTATTACAGACATATTGTAATTCTTAAGCATCTTAGGAAATTATTACATCACTAATATATATTTTATTGTAATGATACTTTTGCTAATATGTAAGATAACCTAGAAGTGCTGAATTTGAATAACTTACTTTTCAAAATGCGTTTTTTTTTTTTTAATAAAATAGGTTGCTTTATTTCAAACAGTAACTTCCTTAAATTGGAGTATTGCCAAAACCTATGGGATGCAGCAAAAGCAGTGCTGAGGGGGAAATTTATAGCACTAAACGCATATATTAAAAAGGAAGAAAGAGCCAAAATCAAAGAACTAATGGATCAACTGAAGAAGCTAGAAAATGAACAGCAAACCAATCCTAAACCAAGTACAAGAAAAGAAATAACAAGGATTAAAGCAGAAATAAATGACATAGAGAACAAAAAAACAATAGAGAGGATAAATATCACCAAAAGTTGGTTCTTTGAGAAGATCAACAAGATTGACAAGCCCCTAGCTAGACTGACAAAATCAAAAAGAGAGAAGACCCATATAAACAAAATAATGAATGAAAAAGGTGCCATAACTGCAGATCCTGAAGAAATTAAAAAAAATTATAAGAGGATATTATGAACAACTGTATGGCAACAAACTGGATAATGTAGAAGAAATGGACAATTTCCTGGAAACATATGAACAACCTAGACTGACCAGAGAAGAAATAGAAGACCTCAACCAACCCATCACAAGCAAAGAGATCCAATCAGTCATCAAAAATCTTCCCACAAATAAATGCCCAGGGCCAGATGGCTTCACAGGGGAATTCTACCAAACTTTCCAGAAAGAACTGACACCAATCTTACTCAAACTCTTTCAAAACATTGAAGAAAATGGAACACTACCTAACTCATTTTATGAAGCTAACATCAATCTAATACCAAAACCAGGCAAAGATGCTACAAAAAAGGAAAACTACCGGCCAATCTCCCTAATGAATATAGATGCAAAAATCCTCAACAAAATACTTGCAAATCGAATCCAAAGACACATTAAAAAAATCATACACCATGACCAAGTGGGGTTCATTCCAGGCATGCAAGGATGGTTCAACATAAGAAAATCAATCAATGTATTACAACACATTAACAAGTCAAAAGGGAAAAATCAATTGATCATCTCAATAGATGCTGAAAAAGCATTTGACAAAATCCAACATCCCTTTTTGATAAAAACACTTCAAAAGGTAGGAATTGAAGGAAACTTCCTCAACATGATAAAGAGCATATATGAAAAACCCACAGCCAGCATAGTACTCAAATGGTGAGAGACTGAAAGCCTTCCCTCTAAGATCAGGAACAAGACAAGGATGCCCGCTGTCACCACTGTTATTCAACATTGTGCTGGAAGTGCTAGCCAGGGCAATCCGGCAAGACAAAGAAATAAAAGGCATCCAAATTGGAAAAGAAGAAGTAAAACTGTCATTGTTTGCAGATGATATGACCTTATATCTAGAAAACCCTGAGAAATCGACGATACAGCTCCTAGAGCTAATAAACAAATTTAGCAAAGTAGCGGGATACAAGATTAATGCACATAAGTCAGTAATGTTTCTATATGCTAGAAATGAACAAACTGAAGAGACACTCAAGAAAAAGATACCATTTTCAATAGCAACTAAAAAAATCAAGTACCTAGGAATAAACTTAACCAAGGATGTAAAAGACCTATACAAAGAAAACTACATAACTCTACTAAAAGAAATAGAAGGGGACTTTAAAAGATGGAAAAATATTCCATGTTCATGGATAGGAAGACTAAATGTCATTAAGATGTCAATTCTACCCAAACTCATCTACAGATTCAATGCAATCCCAATCAAAATTCCAACAACCTACTTTGCAGACTTGGAAAAGCTAGTTATCAAATTTATTTGGAAAGGGAAGATGCCTCGAATTGCTAAAGACACTCTAAAAAAGAAAAACGAAGTGGGAGGACTTTCACTCCCTGACTTTGAAGCTTATTGTAAAGCCACAGTTGCCAAAACAGCATGGTACTGGCACAAAGATAGACATATAGATCAATGGAATCGAATTGAGAATTCAGAGATAGACCCTCAGATCTATGGCCGACTGATCTTTGATAAGGCCCCCAAAGTCACTGAACTGAGTCATAATGGTCTTTTCAACAAATGGGGCTGGGAGAGTTGGATATCCATATCCAAAAGAATGAAAGAGGACCCCTACCTCACCCCCTACACAAAAATTAACTCAAAATGGACGAAAGATCTCAATATAAAAGAAAGTACCATAAAACTCCTAGAAGATAATGTAGGAAAACATCTTCAAGACCTTGTATTAGGCGGCCACTTCCTAGACTTTACATCCAAAGCACAAACAACAAAAGAAAAAATAGATAAATGGGAACTCCTCAAGCTTAGAAGTTTCTGCACCTCAAAGGAATTTCTCAAAAAGGTAAAGAGGCAGCCAACTCAATGGGAAAAAATTTTTGGAAACCATGTATCTGACAAAAGACTGATATCTTGCATATATAAAGAAATCCTACAACTCAATGACAATAGTACAGACAGCCCAATTATAAAATGGGCAAAAGATATGAAAAGACAGTTCTCTGAAGAGGAAATTCAAATGGCCAAGAAACACATGAAAAAATGTTCAGCTTCACTAGCTATTAGAGAGATGCAAATTAAGACCACAATGAGATACCATCTAACACCGATTAGAATGGCTGCCATTAAACAAACAGGAAACTACAATTGCTGGAGGGGATGTGGAGAAATTGGAACTCTTATTCATTGTTGGTGGGACTGTATAATGGTTCAGCCACTCTGGAAGTCAGTCTGGCAGTTCCTTAGAAAACTAGATATAGAGTTACCATTCGATCCAGCGATTGCACTTCTCGGTATATACCCGGAAGATCGGAAAGCAGTGACACGAACAGATATCTGCACACCCATGTTCATAGCAGCATTATTCACAATTGCCAAGAGATGGAAACAACCCAAATGTCCTTCAACAGATGAGTGGATAAATAAAATGTGGCATATACACACGATGGAATACTACACGGCAGTAAGAAGGAACGATCTCGTGAAACATGCGACAACATGGATGAACCTTGAAGACATAATGCTGAGCGAAATAAGCCAGGCACAAAAAGAGAAATATTATATGCTACCACTAATGTGAACTTTGAAAAATGTAAAACAAATGGTTTATAATGTAGAATGTAGGGGAACTAGCAATAGAGAGCAATTAAGGAAGGGGGAACAATAATCCAAGAAGAACAGATAAGCTATTTAACGTTCTGGGGATGCCCAGGAATGACTATGGTCTGTTAATTTCTGATGGATATAGTAGGAACAAGTTCACAGAAATGTTGCTATATTAGGTAACTTTCTTGGGGTAAAGTAGGAACATGTTGGAAGTTAAGCAGTTATCTTAGGTTAGTTGTCTTTTTCTTACTCCCTTGTTATGGTCTCTTTGAAATGTTCTTTTATTGTATGTTTGTTTTCTTTTTAACTTTTTTTTCATACAGTTGATTTAAAAAAGAAGGGAAAGTTAAAAAAAAAAAAAGAAAAACAAGGAAAAAAAGATGTAGTGCCCCCTTGAGGAGCCTGTGGAGAATGCAGGGGTATTGGCCTACCCCACCTCAATGGTTGCTAACATGACCACAGACATAAGGGACTGGTGGTTTGATGGGTTGAGCCCTCTAACATAGGTTTTACCCTTGGGAAGACGGTTGCTGCAAAGGAGAGGCTAGGCCTCCCTATGGTTGTGCCTAAGAGCCTCCTCCCGAATGCCTCTTTGTTGCTCAGATGTGGCCCTCTCTCTCTGGCTAAGCCAACTTGAAAGGTGAAATCACTGCCCTCCCCCCTACGTGGGATCAGGCACCCAGGGGAGTGAATCTCCCTGGCAACGTGGAATATGACTCCCGGGGAGGAATGCAGACCTGGCATCATGGGATGGAGAACATCTTCTTGACCAAAAGGGGGATGTGAAAGAAATGAAATAAGCTTCAGTGGCAGAGAGATTCCAAAAGGAGCCGAGAGGTCACTCTGGTGGGCACTCTTACACACACTTTAGACAACCCTTTTTAGGTTCTAAAGAATTGGGGTAGCTGGTGGTGGATACCTGAAACTATCAAACTACAACCCAGAACCCATGAATCTCGAAGACAGTTGTATAAAAATGTAGCTTATGAGGGGTGACAATGGGATTCGGAAAGCCATAAGGACCACACTCCCCTTTGTCTAGTTTATGGATGGATGAGTAGAAAAATAGGGGAAGGAAACAAACAGACAAAGGTACCCAGTGTTCTTTTTTACTTCAATTGCTCTTTTTCACTCTAATTATTATTCTTGTTATTTTTGTGTGTGTGCTAATGAAGGTGTCAGGGATTGATTTGGGTGATGAATGTACCACTATGTAATGGTACTGTAAACAATCGAAAGTACGATTTGTTTTGTATGACTGCGTGGTATGTGAATATATCTCAAGAAAATGAAGATTTAAAAAAAAAAAAATTAACTCAAAATGGACGAAAGATCTCAATATAAAAGAGAGTACCATAAAACTCCTAGAAGATAATGTAGGAAAACATCTTCAAGACCTTGTATTAGGCGGCCACTTCCTAGACTTTACACCCAAAGCACAAGCAACAAAAGAAAAAATAGATAAATGGGAACTCCTCAAGCTTAGAAGTTTCTGCACCTCAAAGGAATTTCTCAAAAAGGTAAAGAGGCAGCCAACTCAATGGGAAAAAATTTTTGGAAACCATGTATCTGACAAAAGACTGATATCTTCCATATATAAAGAAATCCTACAACTCAATGACAATAGTACGGACAGCCCAATTATAAAATGGGCAAAAGATATGAAAAGACAGTTCTCTGAAGAGGAAATACAAATGGCCAAGAAACACATGAAAAAATGTTCAGCTTCACTAGCTATTAGAGAGATGCAAATTAAGACCACAATGAGATACCATCTAACACCGATTAGAATGGCTGCCATTAAACAAACAGGAAACTACAATTGCTGGAGGGGATGTGGAGAAATTGGAACTCTTATTCATTGTTGGTGGGACTGTATAATGGTTCAGCCACTCTGGAAGTCAGTCTGGCAGTTCCTTAGAAAACTAGATATAGAGTTACCATTCGATCCAGCGATTGCACTTCTCGGTATATACCCGGAAGATCGGAAAGCAGTGACACGAACAGATATCTGCACACCCATGTTCATAGCAGCATTATTCACAGTTGCCAAGAGATGGAAACAACCCAAATGTCCTTCAACAGATGAGTGGATAAATAAAATGTGGCATATACACACGATGGAATACTACGCGGCAGTAAGAAGGAACGATCTGGTGAAACATATGACAACATGGATGAACCTTGAAGACATAATGCTGAGCGAAATAAGCCAGGCACAAAAAGAGAAATATTATATGCTACCACTAATGTGAACTTTGAAAAATGTAAAACAAATGGCTTATAATGTAGAATGTAGGGGAACTAGCAATAGAGAGCAATTAAGGAAGGGGGAACAATAATCCAAGAAGAACAGATAAGCTATTTAACGTTCTGGGGATGCCCAGGAATGACTATGGTCTGTTAATTTCTGATGGATATAGTAGGAGCAAGTTCACAGAAATGTTGCTATATTAGGTAACTTTCTTGGGGTAAAGTAGGAACATGTTGGAAGTTAAGCAGTTATCTTAGGTTAGTTGTCTTTTTCTTACTCCCTTGTTATGGTCTCTTTGAAATGTTCTTTTATTGTATGTTTGTTTTCTTTTTAACTTTTTTTTCATACAGTTGATTTAAAAAAGAAGGGAAAGTTAAAAAAAAAAAAAAAGAAAAACAAGGAAAAAAAGATGTAGTGCCCCCTTGAGGAGCCTGTGGAGAATGCAGGGGTATTGGCCTACCCCACCTCAATGGTTGCTAACATGACCACAGACATAGGGGACTGGTGGTTTGATGGGTTGAGCCCTCTACCATAAGTTTTACCCTTGGGAAGACGGTTGCTGCAAAGGAGAGGCTAGGCCTCCCTATATTTGTGCCTAAGAGTCTCCTCCTGAATGCCTCTTTGTTGCTCAGATGTGGCCCTCTCTCTCTGGCTAAGCCAACTTGAAAGGTGAAATCACTGCCCTCCCCCCTATGTGGGATCAGGCACCCAGGGGAGTGAATCTCCCTGGCAACGTGGAATATGACTCCCGGGGAGGAATGTAGACCTGGCATTGTGGGACGGAGAACATCTTCTTGACCAAAAGGGGCATGTGAAAGGAAATGAAATAAGCTTCAGTGGCAGAGAGATTCCAAAAGGAGCCGAGAGGTCACTCTGGAGGGCACTCTTACGCACACTTTAGACAACCCTTTTTAGGTTCTAATGAATTGGGGTGGCTGGTGGTGGATACCTGAAACTATCAAACTACAACCCAGAACCCATGAATCTCGAAGACAGTTGTATAAAAATGTAGCTTATGAGGGGTGACAATGGGATTGGGAAAGCCATAAGGACCACACTCCCCTTTGTCTAGTTTATGGATGGATGAGTAGAAAAATAGGGGAAGGAAACAAACAGACAAAGGTACCCAGTGTTCTTTTTTACTTCAATTGCTCTTTTTCACTCTAATTATTATTCTTGTTATTTTTGTGTGTGTGCTAATGAAGGTGTCAGGGATTGATTTAGGTGATGAATGTACAACTATGTAATGGTACTGTGAACAATCGAAAGTACGATTTGTTTTGTATGACTGCGTGGTATGTGAATATATCTCAATAAAATGAAGATTAAAAAAAAAAAATTGGAGTATTGGCCAAAATCTGTATGAAGATGAATCTTCTGAATTTCTTTTTTTTTAATTCAGTTTTATTTAGTTCTATTCACATACCATATGATCATCCATGGTGTACAATCAACTGTTCACAGTACCGTCATACAGTTGTGCATTTCAGAATGCATTTTTTGTTGGAAGTTCTTAAGAGTGGAGCCCTATTTTGTGTGTGTGAGGCTGTTCAGAACTATACAGTGCATATATCTCTTTGTTGGTTGACTCTCCCAGACTCATCTGCACCCAGAGGGTTCGCTCAGGCCATTGCTCGTCTCCTGCGGTGGCTTGCTGATGGATATGAAATTGGATAGGATGAATGGTAACAGTGTATGCATAAAGAAAGTGAACCTTCATTATGGAAATTGCTGCCTTTTGAAGGTCAGCAGTGACAAAGTAATGACCCGAATAGTTGGTTTAAAATTAAGATTGAATAGTAGTGTCTACAGACAAAAGCTTCAGGTGTGATTAAGCGCTTGAAATCAATAGGCATCACTAGAGGCGTCTATTCTACTCTCCATTGTGCTTGAAGAATGGTAGTTCATCCCATTTTTATAGAAGTGATGTCACTGAGGCTCACTGAATCTTATTATTAACATGTAAATTGAAGATACATTGTAACAGGGGAAAAAGCTCAGCAATTTATAGCTTATTGATAGGATTAGATTCTTTGGAAGACTTAATTTTAGGTGCACAAGTAGTATATTGATATCTGCATATAAATTCATCATTAGCTTCTATTTAATTTTTGTTTGTATATCAGAATTAATAATTCTTGTTAGTAAATTTATTTTTACTAAGATGGGGTTTGTATTAGAAGCTGCTTGTTTATTTTGTCAGTATTTACGGAAGTTAGAGAGAGGGTGTGTAAATCAGACTTCAGTTATTTGGGGCTAAGAATGCTTTATAAAATGTATTTGTTTTTATAATTTTACTAAGTATATATCTTGATTCTCATTCATTTATGACATAGAGAAGTTGTAGCTAGGTTTCATATTTTACTTGATCTAAACAAGGTACTTTTTGCTCAGAATGAAAAGAAAAGCTGAAAAAAAATACTGCTTAGGTATGAAACTATAGTAAAATCAGTTAAAAACAAAACATCCTCTCAGTACTTTCCAAATGCTCTAAATTATATTGTTTATAATTGTGTGTACGTTATTAAAATATTCTTTACATACTCAATATATAAGCAACTCAGAATTTTCTCTCCATATTTTTTGTTTCTTTATCCTAAAGGAAATGTAGTTAATTTTGCGTTGCGTTCTTTAGTGAAGGATTTTCTAACAACAGTAATTACATTTTGATTTTATCTCTTTTTTGTTGCTGTTATATGTGCTATTGAAGTGATATGATGCCGAGGATGGAATATAAACTAGTTTTGTAGTTTCATGGTTGAGAATGAATCCTTGCTCTTTCCAATTTTATGACCTCAGACAGGTTACTTAACCTCTTTGTAAGCCTCGTTTGACCATATGTAAAATAGGAATGAAAATACATACCTTCCAGTTTAATAAAAAAAATTAAATGAACTCTTGTTCTCTTTCTCTTTTTAGCACAATGCCTGTGACATTGTAGGTGATGGATAATTATTCTGTATGTCTATTCATGCTGCTGGTTAATGAGACAGTAGAAACTGTCTCCATGTTATTAGAAATAATCCTATTATATTTCATAAGCTACAATTTGTTTTCAGTTAGAAAAATAGGAAAAAAATTTAAAAGTACTAGTTTACTTTTATTGATTTGTGTATTAGCCTATTAGCAAAGATTACAACAAATAATACTCAGCATTGGTTTGGATGCTGTGTGCCTTCTCACGCCCTGCTTACTAGTATGTATTGGTGTATTATTTTTGCAGAACACTTGGCAATATATATCAAAAACATTAAAATGATTATTATGTTTTGATTTTGTATAATTCATTTGCTTCACATCCATGCAGAGGAAATCATCAGAGATGACCACACAGTTTGTTAATTGTAGCCCATTGAAAATTAGAAATCACTGATTATCCAGTAGTTTGTGTGGTAAATTCTTGTGGTTGAAAACAATCAGATGTTAAAATACTGTTTTAAAAGAAATATTGGTAATATTAAGTAGAAAAAGGTTACAAAAAAGATCCAAGTTTTGCTAAAAATATATACTTTGATTATTTTTATATTTATACTCACACACAAAAAAGCAAGAGTATGTACTAACGTGCCCATAGTGGCACTCTCTGTGAGGTGTGATTATGGGTGATTTTTGTTTTTCTTATTGTGCTTCTCTATATTTTTCTCAGTTTTCTATAGTGAATCTGTTTTCCTTTTGTTGAGATAAACTGAATACCTTTTGAGTTTAGAACATCTCTACTAAAGCTGTAATCATTTGACATATTTGCAGTAAAGATGCCTTTATTTAGGTAGTGTAACTCCTAGTTAATCTTGAACACAATTAGCAACAAAACCTTTATAGGAAAAGAACACAGCTCAATTAGAGAATAAATATGTATATATATATATATATATATTTTACAAATTTCATTTTTTAGAGTCCGAATCCACTATTGGACCTGCTGGTTCCAACAGAGTCGCAGGCTGGAGAAGCAGCAGAGGACGTCCAGACTGCTGTCAGGCAACAACTTCAGAAGGAATTGATTGCTCTTTTCAGTACTTTGCTGTTCAGTTTCATGGCAGTTACTGACAGGTACCATTGGTATCATTGAAGGTTTGGGTACATTCATAGGACCTAGTTTTGTTTTTATTTCCAAAGAGCTTTGCTTTCTCATTTCTTTCAAATTAGGAGGAAGAAAGACTTCAGTAATTTTGTTTGCATTAATTTCTGTGATAGCCTGATTATAACTTCTCAGTCTCTTTCACTGTACACCCATACATGCATGTGTGTGCACACATACACAGTGTTTTGTTGTCCTTTAGAGTTTAGTTCTTGGTCTTGTTTTAATTCCCTACACATCTATCTTGGCAAACATACCCATTACTATGACTTTCCTGAGTATTTTTACACTTATGATCAGATGTATATTTCTAGTTAAGATTTTGAAATTTTTAAAGATGAGATTCACCATGTTAACCATTTTAAAGCATACGATTGAGTAGTTTTGGTAAATACACAATATTGTGCAAACATCACCACGATTTAATTCCAGAAGTTTTATCGCTCCAAAGAGAAACCCCATGTCCATTAATAACGTAGTCATTCTCTATTCCCCCCTCTCCCTTGTCCCTGTCAACCACTAACATGTGTTTTGTCTCTATGGATTTGCCTGTTCTGGACATTTCGTACAAACGGAATCATACAGTGTATGCCCCTTTGAGTCTGGCTTCTTACATTTAGCATAGTGTTTTCAAGGTTCCTCCATGTTTTAGCATGTATCATATGTCATTCTTTGTTAGGAATTGATCTATAATTAATTGAATTTTGACAAAGGTACCCAGAATATTCAATGGGGAAAGAACAGTCTCTTCAACAAATGATGCAGGGAAAACTGGATATCTCATGTAAAAGAATGAAATTGGACCCTTACCTCACATATACACAAATATTAACTCAAAATGGATCAAAGACCTAAATGTAATAGCTGTAACTATGAAACCCTTAAAAGGAAATATAGGTGTAAATCTTTGTGACCTTGTATTTGGCACTGATTTCCTAAGTACAACACCTAAACACATACAACAAAAGAAAAAAAAATAGATAAATGGGACTTCCTCAAAGTTAAAATCTTTAGTCCAAAGGATACTATAAAAAGTGAAAGACACCGTATAGAATGGGAAAAATTATTTGCAAATCATATAATTGAAATACTGCTTTACACCCACGAGGGTGGCTATTATTTAAAAAATGGAAAATAACAAGTGTTGGAGAGGATGTGGAGAAATTGGGACTCTAGTGCATTGTTGGTGGGAATGTAAAATGGAAATCAGCTTGGTCGTTCCTCAGAAAGTTAAATATAGAATTACTGTATGATCCCGCAATTCTACTCCTAGGTATAAACCCAAAGAAATTGAAAACAGGGATTCAAACAGATACTACATACCAATGTTCGTAGCCGCATTATTCACAATAGCCAAAAGGTGGAAACAACCAAAATGTCTATCAATGGATGGATGGATAAACAATGAAGTACACAGGCACAATGGAATATTATTTGGTTGTAAGAATAAATGAAGTTCGGATACATGTGCATCGTGGTTGAACCTTGAAAACATTATGGTGAGTGAAATAAGCTATGCACGTAAGGACAAATGCCAAATTATTTCACTTATATGAAATATCTAGATACAGCAAATTTGAAGAAACAAGGAGTTTAGAAATTGCCAGGAGAGGGAGGGAGGGAGGAAGAGGGAGCTGATGCTTAGTGAGTGTAGAGTATTTGTAAATTTTCAAAAATTAGAAAAGTCAACCCCTAACCCAAATTGTGCAACTAAAGGACAAACCCTTTTGGTGAAAAATGAACTACTTCAGTTTCAACAGCTCTTATAAATAAATATTTGACATTCAGTTTTTTAAAATGCAATTTTATTGCGATATACTCACATGTCATATAATCCATCCAAAGTATACAACAAATGGCACACAGTATAATCATATAGTTGTGCATTCATCTCCACAATCAATTTTCAAGCAATTAAAAAAAAATAAAAAAGAACACCCAAACCATCCCATACCCCCATACCCCCTATTATTTATATATTTTTTGTCATTATTTTATTACTCATCTGCCCACACACTGGTTAAAGGGAGTGTCAGTCACCAGGTTTTCAATATCACATGGTCACACGATACAAGCTATATAGTTATACAGTTGTCATCAAGAATCGAGTCTACAGGATTACCGTTCAACAGATTCAGGTATTTCTTTCTAGCTATTCTCATACACTAGAAGCTAAAAAGGAATATCTGTGTAATGCATAAGGATAACCTCCAGATTGACTCCTCAACTCTATTTGAGATCTCTCAGCCACTGAAACTTGATTTTGTTTCATTTCTTTTCCCCTTTTTGGTCAAGAAGGCTTTCTCAATCCCATGATGCCAGGGCCAAGCTCATCCCCATGAGTCATGTCCCACATGGCCAAGAAGATTTACACCCCTGGGAGTCATGTCCCACGTAGGGGGGAGGGCAGTGAGTTTACCTACAGAGTTGGCTTAGAGAAAAAGGCCACATCTGAGAAACAAAAGAGGTTATCTGGGGGTGACTTTTAGGCATAATTTCAAGTAGGTGTAGCTTCTCTTTTGCAGTAACAAGCTTCATAAGGGCAAGCCCCAAGATCAAGAGCTTGACTTATTAAATTGGTATTCCCTAATGCTTGGGGGAATATGAGGAATTCCCCAGGTGAGGAAGTTGAGTATTTCCACATTTTCCCCCAGTCCCTCAAGGGGACTTTGCAAATACTTTATTTTCTGCCCAAAGTACTCTCGGTGCATTGGAGTATCATGTTACCTGTACGGAATAATAAGATCTCATTCCCCGTTCTAGGTTCCATGTAACCATGTTGTTTAAATAAACTGACCATACAGGTTATACTAAAAATTTTGCTATAGAGAATATAAATTTCGTGCGAAATAAACATCTCTTAAATAACAGTCAGAAATCAGGAATAGATGTGACTGCTATAAGAGCTTATAATCAAACTTTACAACAAGCCTCACTGAATCCTCCGCACTCCTGCATTGCTGATTGCCCAATCTCTGTCCACATTCTCTCCCCTGGCACTGTGCTTGGGAATTCAGTTCTCAACATTTGCTCATTAAAGTAAGTTTATATTAGTAAGGACTTACAGTATTTGTCCTTTTGTTTCTGGCTTATTTCACTCACCATAATGTCCTCAAGGTGCCATTCAGTATTCCATTGTATGTATACACCATGTTTCACCCTTCATTCATCCTTCCATGCTTCCATGTGTGATGCTTCCATGTACCTGTAGGCTGCCTTCATTCATTGCAAATTGTGAATACTGCTGCCATAATCACCAGTGTGTAAATGTCTGTCTATGTCCCTGCTTTCAGTTCTTGCAAGCACCATCCTACCTGCACCATTCTACTTCCCTACCAACAGTGAATAGGTATATCTCTCTCCACATCTTCTCTAGCACTTGTATCTACATTCGATTTTTTTTTTCTTTTTAATTTTTATTGGGGTTGTTCAGATACCATACAGTTATCCAGAGATCCAAAGTGTACAGTCAGTTGCCCCTGATACCCTCATACAGCTGTGCATCCATCACCACACTTAATTTTTGTTCAATTTTAGAAACTTTTCATTACTCCAGACAAGAAATAAAGTGAGAGATGAAAAAAGAAAAAGAAAAAACAAAAAGAAAAGGAAACTCAAATCCTCCCATATCCCTAACCAACCCCCCTCAATTGTTGACTCGTAGTGTTGGTATAGTACATTTGTTACTGTTTATGAAAAAATGTTGAAATACTACTAACTGTAGTATATAGTTTGCAATAGATATATATTTCTTCCCTATATGCCCCTCTATTATTAACTTCTAGTTGTATTGTCATACATTTGTTTTGGTTCATGGAAGAGATTTCTAATATTTGTACAGTTAATCATGTACATTGCCCACCATAGGATTCAGTTTTATACATTCCCATCTTTTGACCTCCAACTTTCCTTCTGGTGACATATATGACTCTGAGCTTCCCCTTTCCACCTCATTCACACACCATTCGGCACTGTTAGTTATTCTCACATCTTGGTACCGACACCTCTGTTCATTTCCAAACATTTAAGTTCATCCTAGTTGAACATTCTGCTCATACTAAGCAACTGCTCCCCATTCTTAAGCCTCGTCCTATATTTGGTACCTTATATTTCATGTCTATGAGTTTACATATTATAATTAGTTCCTATCAGTGAGACCCTGCAATATTTGTCCTTATGTGTCTGACTTATTTCACTCAGTATATTGCCCTTGAGGTTTTGTCATCAACCCATTTTTTTTTTTTAAGATGGTTTTGTTCACACACCGTACATTCCATCCTAAGTAAACAATCGATGGTTCTCTGTATGGTCACATGTTTATGCATTCACCACCTTCAACACTGTCTATATAAGGGCATCTACATTTCTTCCACAAGGCAGGAGGGAGAGTCAAAGAAGGTAGAGAGGCAAAAGAAAGAGGGAAAAAATGACAGCTAGGAAGTTGAAAAGGAAAAGTAACCTTAAATCAAAGTAGAATAAAGAGTCAGACAACACCACCAATGTCAAGTGTCTAACATGCCTCTCCTATCCCCCCTCTTATCTGCATTTACCTTAGTATATCGCCTTTGTTACATTAAACTAAGCATAATACAATGTTCTGTTAGTTATAGTCTCTAGTTTACGTTGATTGCATCCCTCCCCCAATACCTCCCATCTTTAACACCTTGCAAGGTTGACATTTGCTTGTTCTCCCTTGTAAAAGAACATATTTGTACATTTTATCACAATTGTTGAACACTCTAGATTTCACCGAGTTACACAGTCCCATTCTTTATCTTTCCTCCTTTCTTCTGGTGTCTCACATGCTCCCAACCTTCCTCTCTCAACCGTATTCATAGTATCTTTGTTCAGTGTACTTACATTGCTGTGCTACCATCTCCCAAAACTGTGTTCCAAACCACGCACTCCTTGTCTTCTATCACTCTGTACTGCTCCCTTTAGTATTTCCTGTAGGGCGGGTGTCTTGTTCACAAAGTCTCTCATTGTCTGTTTGTTGGAAAATATTTTGAGCTCTCCCTCATATTTGAAGGACAGCTTTGCTGGATATAGGATTCTTGGTTGGCGGTTTTCTCTTTCAGTATCTTAAATATATCACACCACTTCCTTCTCGCCTCCATGGTTTCTGCTGAGAGATCTGCACATAGTCTTATTAAGCTTCCTTTGTATGTGATGGATTGCTTTTCTCTTGCTGCTTTCAGGATTCTCCCTTTGTCTTCGACATTTGATAATCTGATTATTAAGTGTCTTGGCGTAGGCCTATTCAGATCTCTTCTGTTTGGAGTACGCTGCGCTTCTTGGATCTGTAATTTTATGTCTTTCATAAGAGATAGGAAATTTTCCTTGATTATTTCCTCTATTATTGCGTCTGCCCCTTTTCCCTTCTCTTCTCCTTCTGGGACACCAGTGATACGTACATTATTGTACTTTGTTTCATCCTTAAGTTCCCAGAGACGTTGCTCCGCCACCGCTCATATTTTTTCATTCTTTTCTCCATCTGCTCCTTTGTGTGTAGGCTTTCAGGTGTTTGGTTCTCCAGTTCCTGAGTGTTTTCTTCTGCCTCTTGAGATCTGCTGTTGTATGTTTCCATTGTGTCTTTCATCTCTTGTGTTGTGCCTTTCATTTCCATAGATTCTGCTAGCTGTTTTTTTTGAACTTTTGATTTCTGCCGTATACATGCCCAGTGCTTCCTTTACAGCCTCTATCTCTTTTGCAATATCTTCTCTAAACTTTTTGAATTGATTTAGCATTAGTTGTTTAAATTCCTGTATCTCAGTTGAAGTGTACGTTTGTTCCTTTGACTGGGCCATAACTTTGTTTTTCTTAGTGTAGGTTGTAATTTTCTGTTGTCTAGGCATGGTTTCCTTGGTTATCCAAATCAGGTTTTCCCAGACCAGAACAGGCTCAGTTCCCAGAGGGAAGAAATATTCAGTATCTGGTTTCCCTGTGGGTGTGTCTTAGAAAATTGCTCCACCCTTTGATGCCTCGGGTCACTGTGCTTTTCTGCCCAGCAGGTGATGCCTGTTAGCCTATAATTCTTGACTGGTGTGAGGAGGTGTGGCCGTGTTCCCCCAGGCTCTGGGGTCTGGTTCTGAATGGAAAGGGCCCCACCCCTTTCCTCCTAGAGAAGACAGACCCCCCAGGTGGAGGTCGTTAGCATTTCAATGGTCTCTCTCTCTGCTTGTGGTGTCTCCACCCTTCCCAGAGTCACAGCCCTGGAAACTGAAAATGATTGGGGCTTTCTCCACTGAGCCCAAAAAGAAACAGATAGTCCCCTTCAGACCCAGTCCAAGGCGACCCTCTGGCTCTTCAAGGTCAGTCGTCACCCAAAGCCTCTGTCTGTTTTTTGGGGATTCGTACCTGTAGTGAGCAGTTCATACTCACTACTTAAAACCCCAGTTAGAGCTCAGCTGAGCTATATTCGCCTGCTGGGAGAGAGCTTCTCTCTGGCACCAGGAGGCTTTGCAGCTCGGGCTATCAGGGAGGGGGTCTCGCGACTTGGATCCGCAGGTTTTACTTACAGATTTTATGCTGTGTTCTCGGGCATTCCTCCCAATTCAGGTTGGTGTATGATGAGTAGATGGTCTCGTTTGTCCCCCTGCAGTTATTCTGGATTGTTTTTGTAGTTTTGTTTCTGGTTCTTTGTAGTTGTTCCAGGGGGACTACTTAGCTTCCACTCCTCTCTATGCCGCCATCTTGCCCAACCTCCACGTATGTATTTTGAAAACAAAGTCAGGCAATAATTATTAAACATGTTGGTAATGCATTTGTAAAGAGGATAGTTGTATTTAAAACTCCTTACCTATTTTTTAACCTACTAGTGTGTTTTTTTTAAGTTCAGTTTTATTGAGCTATATTCACATACCATACAGTCATCCATGGTGTACAATCAACTGTTCACAGTACCGTCCTATAGTTATGCATTCATCACCCCAGTGTATTTTTGAACATTTTCTTTACACCAGAAAGAATCAGAATCAGAATAAAAAATAAAAATAAAAAAGACACCCAAATCACCCCCCCATCCCACCCTATTTTTCATTTAGGTTTTGTCCCCATTTTTCTACTCATCCATCCATACACTGGATAAAGGGAGTGTGATCCACAGGGTTTTCACAATCACATTGTCACCCCTTGTAAGCTACATTGTTATACAATCATCTTCAAGAGTCAAGGCTATACTAGTGTGTTTTAAAGCAGTATTCGTGTTCTAAATTTTATAAAATATTTAAGTTTTCACATGTTAGAAATAAAATATGGTGAGTTTTCAAGTATTATCCTTGATTTCTATGTCTTTTCATCTGGGATGTTAATGGTTGGGTCTGAACATTTCAACCAGTTATTCATACAGTAAGAGTGAATTAGGCAAATACGGTAGTGAGTATAAGTAAACGAATTGGAGTTTTGGGAACTGGGGGACAGGTATGTATGGCGCAGTCTTCAGAGTAGAGACCTGGCAGGGTGCTTAAGGTCATAATTCTGGGGAAGGTACATCAGAGCAAGGTAGGGAACTTGGAGAATCCAGATTTTGCCAAAATTAATAGGCTCAAGTAAAGTAGAAATAAATTAGATGAAATAAGCTATTTCTGTTATGTATGATAAATTTTATTTTATTTTTGTATATCAATAAGAAAGAGGAGTTGAATTAAATTTTTATATGGATTAAAGGCACTTACCTTCCCCTATTAAAGAAGGCTCTACTGATAGTACAGGAAATATCTTTTCTAATCCTTTATAGGTAAATATTTTACTTGTAAAAGTTAACTGTGTGTGAAATTATTCTGCAGCTTACCGCACACAAGTCTTTGTAAAGGGTGTTTCTTATAACACTAGATGATTAAGACAGTCCTACTCTCCAGGAGTTTAGAGTTTTCTAACTACAGGATGTATAAAGTTCTGCGGTCTTCAAAGCATTTTCAAGTACAAATATATTCCATTTACTCTCACAATAACTCTGTGAGAGAAGTAGTCTTGTCCCTGATTCCAGATGTGGAGACAAGTTTAAAACACAGCTTTGTACAAGGGGTTAGCGATGCAGGAACTGAGTTGCAGAATCAGAATTTGAACCCAGGTCTTCCGACTTCAAAGGCCCAAACAACTTCCACTGGCACAGTTTCTCCCTGTACACATGAGGAAGATGGTTATGTGGTAGCAGCTAATAATGACTGAGCACTGACTGTCAGGCACCCTAAGTGCTTTTTAATGTATTGATTCATTTATTCCAATGAAAGAACAATGCTGTGAAATAGGTACTTTTATTCCCATTTTACAGCAATTGAATAACTTGCTCGGTATTGCTCTGTAAGTGTCAGAACCCAGATGCAAATGAGGCACTCCAGTTCTGTAGCCCATGCTCTTAACCTCCACACAATACCAATGGCTGTAATGTGCAGCAGACCATGATTGGTAACGTAGGACATTTGATAGCAGAGCCTTATGTGAGATCAAGGAAGAGAAAGATTATTTCTGTTTAGGGGCATCAGGACATATTTCAGAGATTTGATTAATTTGAGATTAACCATGAAGGGCGGAAAGGACTTTGGGAGGTAGAGGTAAGAGAGGACGGTCCAGGTAGAGGTTAAAGCATGTGCAGAGATACAAAGGCAGACAAGTAAATAGTGTGTTTGGAGATTATTGCATAGTTGAGTTTGTCTGTAGGTTAGGGCAAGGGTTCCTATGTAAGGGTCAAGGAGCCTAGGGAGTCTGAACCCCCAAAATGCTGTGTTAAATTTGGTATGTGCTTTTTTTTTTTGGTAGAGCTTTCATCAAATTCTCAGCAGAGGGTGCTGACTCACGCAAAGAGTCACTGGCTGGTGAATGTTAGGGTATGTGAATTGTATCTAAAAAAAAAAAGTCACTGGCATGAGGAGTGGATGGCAATATCGCTAGTGAGGAAGGCTGGGGACCTAGTGTAGAAGGCCTTTTCTAACAGTTTGCAGGGTTTATACTTGATAACTGGTTTTTGAATTTGAAATCTCATAATTATACCCTTGTTTTTGGAAGATAAATCTGATGTTGTATAGGCATCTTAGAGAGACTAGAGGTGGGAAAGCCAATTGGAAAACTATTGGCCTAGGTGGAAATTCATGAGGGCCTCAGTTAAGGTGCCAGGGTCAGCACGAATTTATAGACAGAAGTAGAGAAAGAGAGACGCATTAGGACTTTGTAACTAGTTTTGTATGAGAAGTTTCATATGGGAAGAAAAGGAAGGGTGCTGACTGGGGCTCTGAGTTTCAGTGGCTATGGTACCGAGTATCTCCTTGGTGCCAGTGTTTGCTAAATACTTCATAGAAAACTGTGACCCAGGAAACTTCATTATCTGTGCAGATCCATGCAGAATATCAGTATAATTGTGTTTGCAATGTTTAATCAACTTTTAAGTGGTCCATTTCATGGGTATTGGATATCCCACAACTTCCCTAAGTTCTGTGATTTTCTAGGACTCCCAAGATTCAATAGCAGGTTATGCTCATGGCTAAGATTGATTACAGAAAAGGATACAATGCAAAAGTAGCAGAAAAAGGATATGTATCACAATAGGTTTCCTAGTCTTTCCTACCCAAGGCCACACAGAACATGATTTCTCTTTGGCAGTGAACTATAGGGACATGTGTGGAATGTCTCTGCCCAGGAAAGCCCATTCAAGTCTTGAGGTCCCAGGCTTTCTTGGAGGACTGGTTACTGTAGGCACATGCTGCTCGCAACTGGCCACAGCCACTAAAACTCAGAGCCCCAGCAATGAAACCAGGTACACACCGTCAATGTTTGTGCAAAGCAACACTAAGTTGCTGGTAGGCATAGTTCATTGCTCCAAGTATACATAGTAAAATCATCAATCTCTACCATAAAGAACACTTTGAGGGCCGCATTCCCAGGGGCTGGCCCGGGGTTAACCATGGTTCCCTTGGAGACATGCAAGGCATAAGCAACCAGACCTGCTGTGTTCTCTTTCCTCACACCAGTGGCGATTATGTTCTGTGGAATTCTTCAGAGTAAATGGTGTATCTGCAAAGGCTTTTAAAATTCCTGCTTTGTAGAAATCAATTCAGAGAAATGAATAAAAGAGTTCCTGCTTTCAAGAAGCTTGCCGTCCTAAATATAATAACAGAAGCAAATCAGTAGTGTTAGTATGGGCATGGGAGTGATTAAATGTCAGGAGTTTCTTGAAATGGGAAGTCTTTCTGGGGGAAGTGTCATCTAGCATAGTAAAATCTGCAATCTTAAATTCACTTAGCATATTTAACTGGCGTCTCCACACATGAATGAGTTTTTTTAAAACAAGTTTTGTAAAAAGTAATCACTTATTAGACAAGTATTCATCAAATGCTTAAAATACAAGGCATTCTGCTAGGTTCTTGTGATACCATGGTGAGCAAGACAAAATCCGTGTCCTTATGGGTGCTTAATGTCTAGTTTTTGCTTCAATTAAAAGTAATTAGAAGTAAGATAGTCTTTATGTTTTGTGATACAGCTAAACTGATTTTCAAGTTGTTGTTAATTAGTAATTATAGTGGTGAATTCTTCATGAAGATTGTTGGGGTAGAATAATGAAGGGGGAAAGAAAATCTAATTTCTTTACCATACAGTAAAAATATCTCAAAAAAGGTCAAATTCATTAAGTTGTAATTGTGTCCATTTTTTTTGTTCGTCATGAGAATGTGCACTAAAAAGACCAGTATTTTGTCTACATTTATTTCATCCTCAATCACTGTTCTTTTCCTTCAACAGCAGAGGGTGAACTCTACACCTTTGGAGAACCTGAGTGTGGGAAGTTAGGGCTTCCTGCGGAGCAGCTGACCAATCACAGAACGCCCCAGCTGGTGCCTGGAATTTCCGGGAAGGTGATCCAAGTAGCTTGTGGTGGAGGACACACTGTAGTTCTCACAGGTATGTGTGCAGACTGCTGCTGTGTTCTCTGCTTCTTTGGTTGCTAAGGGAATTTCACCCATTCTCTGACTTGGCCTTCCATTTCTTTCCGTTAAGATCACCACCTTTTATTCCTATAGTTAATATACATTTATGTCCTGTGTAAGAAAATTTTAAGTGGAAAAATATGAATCTTATTGAATTGTTTTGGCTAACATAATTGACATTTTCTTGACTGTAACACCTTTAATGGTAGCAGATAACATTGTTTTTAGCTCATTTTCAAGGATAAACTATTTTCCACATGGATTTCATATTTATCTAAAATTGACATTGTTTTTCCTAAAATGCCTTCTTTTGGAGAAGCTCCTTATATTCATGCTGTTTTCTACGTGTAGTGGATAATTCTTTTCTTTATACTACTCACAATCTTTGTCTTTTGCGGTTTTTAAGTACTGTTATAGTAATTCATTAAAAAGTGCTAAGGTTTTAAATTGAAAATGAGGAAAGAAAGTTAGAGCCTTCGTAGTAATGTCACTTTTGGCTTCTGAATTTCTTAACTTGGTAGGGCATTTCATTTCTCAGGATTCTAGTCAGTATATTAAAATATACTTAAAACTTTATAATATAAATTGATGCTCCCAAATTTGTTCAGCATTAGATTTATTTTACTGGATAAGTAGTGTAAAAGTAATGCAGTCAGGTATGAATTTATTATGATGATTTTTTGGTCAAAAATTTTAAATGAACTTTTTCTGAAGTCACCACCTGATCTTCAGTAACCCAAAGTAAGTATTCCAGACAAATTTGGAATAATGTAGTCCTCAGATAATATGTTTAATTTTGCAAGATGACTGAGCAATTTTTTAACTTTAGATTTGCCTCTTTTATGTTGTTTTCCCTTGATTTCTTATTCTAGTCTCAGTCATGCTTATTAAGCTCTGGTTTCCCAGAATTACAATTTGCACATGGAATCTTTTTTTTTTTTTTTTTTTTTTCCAGATTTGAAAGCAAGTTTATTAGCAAAAAAGAAGCCTTCTCCGACCTCTCCATTCCCAAATTTGCTGATGCCAAAGGGTTCAGGCCCAAGTGGCATTGAATATGACCATTCTTCACATATCCCATGAAAGCAGATCAGTGTAATCTCACCCTGATCTGACTGACCTTTGCACATGGAATCTTTTCCAAGTTTGAAATATTTTTTTTTCAAAGCCTCCACTCTAAATTTGGAAATAATTCTGAGGTCTAGAATTTTTTAAAATTTTAAAATGAATTTTCATATAATTTTTAAATGATTTATTCTGGGAATTAAACTTTGAAATTAATCTTTATAAATTATCTGAAAATTCACTATAGCTAGAAATGCAACTTATTTTTTATGTATTATGTGTTTTTTCTAGCTTATACGAAGATCATATAAATAATTATTAGGCGATTCAAGGTTAAAATGAAGGGTACAAGTGTTGATTATATAATAATAATAGGTCACTCAAGTATACATTATAAAAAATATTTTTACATAAAATGAACACCAAGGTAATCCATGATACTTTTAATTTATACTTACAATAAAAGATGCACTTGGTGTGATATTTTCTTTTAGTAGTTAAAGCATTTAGCTGTCTATGGACATCAAATATTAGGGTTGTTTTTTTTTTTAATTAGGAACCATGGTGCCAGATATTGATTCTTCTCTCCAAATTTTTGCAGACTTTTGGCTCTCACAGACCAGTAAGGTTTTTTACAAAAATTATGAGGACCAACAGATGGTTGCCAGCTTCTGATTTTCATTTGGCTAAATATGGACATTACAAAAAATTGCCATCTGTTATCACCATCATTTCCTAAAATAAGGGATATTTTCAAAAGAAAATTAAAAGCTCGTGATTTTATAATAACACTCCCTTTAATTGTATAAATTTATCTGTATGGAAAATTCACTACTTTGCCTGTTTTTCACATTTCTCCATGAATCTGTGAGAGTTTTATTGTGAGCCAACCCTGGTGAGAAACCCTGTGTTCTGGGGCACAAAGTAAACAGAAATATTAAATATTTGGTCACAAGTGATGAAGAAATGAACCCAGAGAGTATATTGATCATCAGTTTGACTAAATATAAAATTGAACAGTTAAGAGAGTTATGAAATACTTTGTGAGTTCTTAAGAAAAGAATAGCTTACCATCTGTTCTGGGTCATTCCCTTCACCAAAGGAAAGGACTTGGATTAGATGATTCTATGGGGGCCCTCCCCCACTTTGTTCTCAGTGTCTCTATAAGTCTGATCTTAAAACTTATTTGAGTCTCATTCATTAAAATATTATAAAGTTAATTTGAATTAATTCATTGCTGATGAATTTATTTAAAACTAAATATTTACACATGACCATGCTGCAGTATAAAAGGATAGGCTAGAAAATACAACTGCTGGTTGCAGTGCTGATAAGACTGTAGAGTCTCCATAGAATCAGGGAAGTAATGGACTGCTGTTGAGAAAGTGTCAGACTGGAACTTGGGTCACACTGAGGCAGAATAATAAGGACAATCTTGTATGTTATCCACAGCCATTACCCAAAGATAAAAACATCTGGTTATAAGATGAGGTCCACAATGAAGTATGGATCCCAAGGAAAATCAGAACTTAACCTTAATTTTTCCAGATTATGTTTGGAAAAACATAAGATCTCCACAGGGCAACAAGTAACAAGTTGCTAGTCATGAAATCAAATATGTTCTGTGATATTAGAGCAATACTGATTTGAAGCCAACTAATAAAACATGTTTTCCTAATGAAGTATTACTTATTAACATTGAATTACAACGTTAATGTCACAAAGGTGATATGATCAAAAATTATATTTGTTGTTATATGGCATTCTCATAGATAAATAATAGTCTTATGTGGGAAACTGAGTCTTCCATGTTGCCTGAGGCATATCTAGGGTGGTGGCTTAGAGCACTGAGCTGCAGGCCTGCATAGAATGCCATGCAGGCCCGCCCTGTAAAGATGTGTAACTTGTAACTAACTTGTAACTATGATGATGAATGTAAACACCTGATGTAAGTCTTGTGCCTATGACGATATACACCTGATGTAAGTCTTGTGACTGACGTTCCTGATGTAAACAAGATGTACACACCTGATGTAACTACACCTGATGTAACCGTAGGTATCTGGTGGGCTCTCCTGAGCCCGAGGATCTTTAGCATATGCACGTGATCTGCTCTAATAAATAGCTGGAGCAAAGATGCATTGGCGTCCACTCGCCCTAGAGGCAGTGGGCCCCCTGCTCCCTTAACTCTAAGCTTTGTGTCCGTGTCTCATTCCTGTGTCGCCCTGTCAGCAATAGTCTTAAGTCATTAAAAAAAGAGAAACTACTGTCATACTAATCATCGTACTAAGCACCTGAAAGAAAACCTAACTGGATAACAAAGCTTTTGTGATATGATTCATGCTGCCTAAAAAGCCACAGGCTAATATCAGAAAGCTCGAGAAATTAGAATAATTATTGGCCAACTGGAGATGATGGAGTAATTGTTTTATTTTACCCAATGTTCTACTACTAAATTGAAAATTTAGAATTGGAGATTTGCAGTGTGATTATTTAATAAACTAGGAGATGGTAGTTTTTACATTAAAATAGTGATCTGTTTTGCCATTGCCTCAATGTGGTTTCATATCCTAGACATAGCATATTTTCTTTAAGAAGTGGTATCAACGTGTCTTACGAAGCAAGCATTCTTTACTTATCAGACAGAAAAAGAAATAATGTAAAATTACATGACAATAGAGAGTTATATGTTCACCAGTACCCCCCATTGTCAGAATGAGTTGATTAGATGATTACTTTTTAGAAAATTATTTACAACATAATATCCTATTATGTTTCAAAATCTGTGTGAATATTTTCTCATTTAATCTGCACTCTATTAAATAGGTGTTATTAGAGACTTTAAGTAACTTGCCTATTTGCCACAGCTAGTAATAATGAAGATTTGGGTTCCTGCCTGAATCCAAAGCTCTTGCACTTCCTCCTGGTAGCAGGAGCAAGTCAACATATTGAACTAAGGAGATGTGTATGAATATAATAGTGCCCTTCCTGATGAGGTAGGCAGTGAGACTTTAAGTGTGTCTAAAAGGGCCCTTTCGTCACCACTCATTTATCCTGTTTTTGTGGTTTTCCATTTCTGTAAAATATATGAATTAATATTTACTGATTTATTGGAGGTCCTTTGGAATCACTTTAAAAATATTAATATAGAGGAAAGCTTTTTATCCCTTTTGTTTTAGTTTGCTAATGCTGCAGAATGCAAAACACCAGAGATGGACAGGCTTTTATAAAACGGGGGTTTATTTGGCTACACAGTTACAGTCTTAAGGCCATAAAGTGTCCAAGGTAACACATCAGTAATCGGGTACCTTCACTGGAGGATGGCCAATGGCATCTGGAAAACCTCTGTTAGCTGGGAAGGCATGTGGCTGGCATCTGCTCTGAAGTTCTGGTTTCAAAATGGCTTTCTCCCAGGATGTTCCTCTCTAGCAAGCTTGCTCATCTTCAAAATGTCACTCACAGCTGCACTCTGTTCAGTCTCTTTGAGTCAGCATGTTTTATATGGCTCCACTGATCAAGGCCCACCCCGAATGGGTGGGGCCACACCTCCATGGGAGTATCCCACCAGAGTCACCTCCCACAGCTGGGTGGGGCACATCTCCATGCAAACAACCTAATCCAAACATTCCAACTTAATCCCCACTATTCTGTCTGCCCCACAAGATTGCATCAAAGAATATGGCTTTTTCTGGGGGACATAATACATTCAAACCGGCACACCTTTCTTTCACTATTATTGCATTTCCTGATACAGGGAGCTTTACTTATGAATAAATAGAGCATATCATAAGTTTTCATTCTCTTGCAAATTCTCTGAAATTGTGTTTTATAAAGTAAATTATTCTATTAACTGCTTTTCAAGGAGTTGTTCTGTGGAAGATACCCTTCATTATTTTGATTTAAAGCAGCAACTAGAATTAGCTTAATGACAATTGATGCTTTCTAAAGAGATGAAGTGGTGATTATATGGACCTTTCAGGTAGTTCACCCACTTGTATATCTTGCATCTTGCGTGTTGCTTACTTAGAAGCAGTATGGGTCATTTATGGCAATTCCTTTTATGGTTATATGCAACAGATAAAATCAGGCCCATGCCATAATTTTTAAAATTGTGTCCCTTTTCATTTTTCTCTTCCTTCATCACTGGAACATTTATACTTAATTATTATGCATTCTTATATGAGTGCTTCTTTCAGAGGCACTTAATCTTCGTTATAAAAACTTGAATGTCACAATTTTTCTAGATGTAATGATGACTGTGTCTGTTTACATGCAGTCCTTTTCTTGTATTTGACCATTTCCCATTTCCATTCAGAGAAAGCAGTGTATGCATTTGGACTGGGACAGTTTGGTCAGTTGGGTCTTGGCACTTTTATTTTTGAAACATCAGAACCCAAAGTCATTGAGCATGTTAAGGATCAGAGAATATATCATATTTCGTGTGGAGAAAATCACACAGCTTTGATAACAGGTATACATTAGAATTTGTGTTATATTTTTATAGTAGCCTGGGTATATTTTATTATAAAATGAATAATACATGGAATAATGTATCTAACTTCAGCATGGGAGTTACTGATCACGAAAAATGGAATTCATTGTTTAATATTTACAAGTACAAAGTTGTAACTCATTCTTATTCTTTTAATTTGATTTAAAACAAATGTAAATGATCCCAAGGGTTAGAACCTCAAAATATGTCAGTGCCTTCAGAGGTAAGATTGCAGAAAGCTGGAGTCCTTTTGAAATTTATATCAATTTGAAAGCTCTTAACTCTGCTCAGGCCAGAAGGAAAACTCCCAAGAAAAAGACTTTATTTTAAAGCATTTTCCCTGTTCAATCTGACAGGACTACATTCAGGCTGAATAAATTCTCCTGGTGCTTTTGCCACCAGGAGATGCTTTCAGGAGTGACTCCTCCCGTTTCCACAGTGATAGAGAAAAGGGCACCTCAGAGTCCACTGTGTGAATTTACATACCTGAGTACTCCAGATCTTCAGCTCCATACTTTCTCATTTATTCAGGGAGAAGATTCTTTGGGCCAACTTCTCAACCTCAGAAATTTGGTCCTGTAAGTGTAGGACCCAATAAAGCTTCTATCCTAAAAATTGACATATTCCACAATTTTAATTGCTTAGGAAAGAAAGGATCTATAATTTCACTATTTCTAGCTTATATTTCAATCTAAAAATGAAGTATCAAAAAGTCAGAAATCTTTCTAGTATTTTGAAATAACCTAGCTACTGATATTTCTACTTTTCCCCCCTTTCTTTTTAAAAAAGCCACTGCTATGGTAGAACTCATCTAATGGTATGTGATTAGGAAAACTAGGAGTTGGCAAATACAAGGTACTACCGTACGCTCTTTCTTCTTCCCCAAAGAACCCTTCAGAGAGACTACCTGCCCCTTATTCAAATATTGCTGTCCTTGTTAGTGTAGCATGAAATATAACTTATATAGAATGTAAAGAAGTATTATTCATTCATAGTCCCATAAGAGTTGTTGATACGTGTTCCTTACCATGGGGTCATGCTCTTGTTACCATTTTTCATCAACTCTAAATTGACATTTATAAGTACACACTATTTTTAAAAGCATCATCCAACATACCAGTTAGATTGTTTAGTTAAATTCCCATAGTATTTTTCCTCCTGATGAATTAAGTGATAGCACAAACAGTTGAACATTAACTGGGTTTGCTTTTTTGCTAATTTTTTTTTTCTCCAGGACTAATGATAGGTGTGTAGTGAGTTATCTGTAAATGCTTGCCAACTCTCTAATATAGCCAGTAACTTAAAAGGCTCTCTCAGGTTCAAGGTACAATCAGGGGACTTGGATCAGTGTTTATTTTTTTTCTGTCTACAACCACTCGAGTTAAAAGGTCAAACCTTTACAAACATTTTTGATAAAGTTATCAGGGTCAAAGAAGGAAGAAGAAGGAATAAAGGAGGAAAGAAATATATATATATATATTTATAAAGATATATATGTATAAAGAAAGGAAATAAATACCTAATAATAATTATACAAAAGAGTCTAAACACTGTTTATTGTTGGTTTATAATGAAACTTATCTATTTAATTAGTTTTTATTAGAGAAGTTGTGCGTTTAGAAAACAATACGTACAAAATACAGGATTCCCATATATCATCCCACCCCAACACCTGACATTGGTGTGAAAATTTGTTGCAATTGATGATAGCATTTTAAAAATAATTGTACTTTTTTAAAACAGTAGTTACCTTTGTTACAATTGATGAAAGATTACTAAAATTGTACTATTATCTATATCATCCATAATTTGCATTCGGTGTATTTTTTCTCGTATAATACCCTAGTATTAACACCTTGTATTAGTATTGTATATTTATTATAATACATGAAAGAACATTCTTATACTTGTATTATTAAGTATAGTCCATTGTCTACAAAAGGGTTCAATATGTTCTACAGTCCTATATTTTGTCTTTTAGTTCTAGTAATATATATATATCCTAAAGTGTCCCCTTTTAACCACATTTCCCTCTGTAGTTCAGTGCTGTTGATTACACATGCAATAATGTGCTACCATCACCACCATCCATGTCCTCAACTTTACCATCAACCTAAATAGAAATTTTGTACAAATTAAACATCAAGTCCCCATTCTCTAACCCCAGTCTATCTCCTGGTAGCCTATATTCTAGATTCTCTTTGAGTTTGCTTATTATAATTAGTTCATAACAGTGAGATCATACAATATTTGTCCTTTTGTGTCTGGCTTATTTCACTCAACATAATAGCCTAAAGGTTCATCCATGTTGTCACATGCATCAGGACTTCATTCCTTTCTATGGCTGAATAATATGCCGTTGCATTTATATACCACAGTTTGTTTATTCATTCATCAGTTGATGGACACTTGGGTTGCTTCCATCTTTTGGTAATTGTGAATAACACCACTATGAACATCATTGTGAAAATATCTGTTCGAATCCCTGCTTTCAGTTCTTCTGCGTATATATCTAGTAGTGGGATTGCCAGATCATATGGTAGTTCTATATTTAGCTTCTTGAAGAACAGCCAAATTGTCTTCCACAACGGTTGTACCATTTTACATTCCCACCAGCAATGAATGAGTGTTCCTATATCTCTTCTCTCCAACATTTGTAATTTTCTATTTTTTTAATAGTGGCCATTCTAGTATCTCATTGTGGTTTTAAGTTGCATTTCCGTAATAGCTAGTGATGTTGAGCATGGTTTCATGTGCTTTTCGGCCACTTGTATATCCTCTTTGGAGAAATATCTATTCAAGTCTTTTGCCTGTTTTTTCATTGGGTTGTTTGTCTTTTTATTGTTGAGTTGTAGGATTTCTTTATATATTCTAGATATTAAACCCTTATCAGATATGTGGCCTTCAAATAATTTCTCCCAGTACATAGGTTGACTTTTTAATTTCTTGACAAAGTCCTTGGATGCACAAAACTTTTTAATTTGGAGGAGGTTCCATTTATCTGGTTTTTTTTTGTTGTTGTTGCTTGTGCATTGGGTGTAATGTCTAAGAAACCATTGCCTACCACAGGATCTTGAAAATACTTCCCTACATTTTATTTTAGGAGTTTTATACTCCTAGTACTTAAGTTTAGGTCTCTGATCCCTTTTGAGTTGTTAATTTTTGTATATGGTATGAGATAGAGATCCTCTTTCATTATTTGCATTTGGATATCCAGTTCTCCCGGCACCACTTCTTGAAGAAACTTTTCTTACCCAGTTGAGTGGATTTGGCAACCTTGTCAAAAATCAATTGGCTATAAATGTGAGGGACTGTTTCTGAAACCTCAATTTGATTCCATTGGACAATATATCTTTATGCTAGTACCATGCTGTATTAACCACTGTAGCTTTGTAAGATGCTTTAAAGTCAGGACGTAAGAATCCCCCAATTTTGTTCTTTTTCAAGATGTTTTTGGTTATTTGGGGTACCTTACCCTTCCAAATAAATTTTATAATTGGCTTTTCTATTTCTGCAAAGTAGGCTGTTGGAATTTTGATTGGGGTTGCATTGAATCTGTAAATCAATTTGGGTAGAAATGACAACAATATTTAGACTTCCAGTCTATGGACACGGAATGTCCTTCCATTTATTTAGATCTTCTTTGATTTCTTTTAGCAATGTTTTGTAGTTTACTGTGTACAAGTCCTGTACATCCTTTGTTAAATTTATTCCTAGATATTTGATTCTTTCAGTTGCTATTGTAAGTGGAATTTTTTTCTAGATTTCCTCTTCAGACTGCTCATTACTACTGTATAGAAGCACTGCTCATTTTTTTTTTTATTCAGTTTTATTGAAATACATTCACACACCATACAATCATCCATGGTACACAATCCACTGTCCACAGTATGATAACATAGTTATGCGTTCATCACCACAATCTGTCTCTGAACATTTTCCTTACATTAGAAAGAACCAGAACAAGAATGAAAAATGAAAGTGAAAAAAGAACACCCAAATCATCCCCCCATCCCACCCCATTTGTCCTTTAGTTTTTATCCCCATTTTTCTACTCATCCATACACTAGATAAAGGGGGTGTGATCCACAAGGTCTTCACAATCACACTGTCACCCCTTGTAATCTACATTATTGTATAATTGTCTTCAGGAGTCCAGACTGCTGGCTTGGAGTTTGGTAGTTTCAGGTATTTACTTCTAGCTATTCTAATACATTAAAACCTAAGAGGTGCTATCTATATAGTGCATAAGAATGTCCACCAGAGTGACCTCTCGACTCCATTTGAAATCTCTCAGCCACTGAAACTATTTCGTCTCATTTTGCATCCCCCTTTTGGTCAAGAAGATACTCTCAGTCCCACGATGCCGGGTCCACATTCATCCCCGGGAGTCATATTCTGCATTGCCAGGGAGATTTACAACCCTGGGAGTCAGGTCCCACTTAGTGGGGAGGGCAGCGAGTTCACCTGTCGAGATGGCTCGGTTAGAGAGAGAGAGGGCCACATCTGAGCAACAAAGAGGTACTCGGGGGAGACTCAGGCACAATTACATGCAAGTTTAGACTCTCCTAGAAGCACTGCTCATTTTTGCGTGTTGATCTTGTATCCCACCATTATGCTGAACTTGTTTATTAGCTCTAGTACCTTTGTTGTAGATTTTTTGGGAATTTCTATATATAGGATCATGTCATCTGAAAATAGTGAAAGTTTTGCTTCTTCCTTTCCAATTTGGATGCCGTTTATTTCTTTTTCTTGCCTAACTGCTCCAGCTAGAACTTCTAGTACAATGTTGAATAACAGTGATGACAGGGGGCATCCTTGTCTTCTTCCAGATCTTAGAGGGAAGGGCTTTCAGTCTTTCACCATTGAGTACAATGTTAGCTATGGGTTTTTCACATATGCCCTGTTACAGTTTGCCAATGCTGCCGTTATGCAAAATACCAGAAATGGATTGGCTTTTATAAAGGGGATTTATTAACTTACAAATTTACAGTCCTTGGGCCATAAAATTGTCCAAACTAAGGCATCAACAAGAGGATACCTTCACTGAAGAAAGGCTGATGGTGTCTGGAACACCTCTGTCAGCTTGGAGGGCACATGGTCTGCTGGTCCTTTGCTTCCGGGCTGTGTTTCAAAATGGCTTTCTCGAAAATGTCTCTGGGCATCATCTGTCTTAGCTTCTCTTAGCTCTCTGCTTGGTTCTCCTGGGGCAAACTCTGGACTTCATCTCTTAGCTTAGCATTTCCAAACGTCTTTCTGTCTGCATCTCCAAGCATCTCCAAGCATCAGCAAGCATCTGGGTCACCTCTTGAGTTCTCTTAAATTCAAGATCCACCCTGAATGGGCAGGTTCCACACCTCCATGGAAATAATTCAATCAGAGCTTTCACCCTAATCAACAGACTAATCAGTTTGCATTAAAGAACATGGCTTTTCCTGGGGGACACAGTATAGGCAAACCAGCAAATGCCCTTTATCAGTTGAGGAAGATTCCTTCTATTCTTATCTTTCAAAGTGTTTTTATCAAGAAAGGATGCTGGATTTTGTCAAATGCCTTTTCTGCATCATTTGAGACAGTCATCTGGTTTTTTCCATTCATTTTGTTAATGTGTAGTACATTAACTGATTTTCTTGTGTTGAACCACCCTTGCACACCTGGGATGAAACCCAGTTGATCCTGGTGTATACTTCTTTTAATGTGCCATTGGATTTGATTTGCAAGTATTTTGCTGTGGACTTCTGCATCTATATTCATTAGAGAAATTTGTAATTTTATTTTCTTGTATTGTCTTTATCTGGCTTTGGTATTAGGGTGATATTGGCCTCATAGAATGAGTTAGGTAATGTTCCCTCCTCTTCAATTTTTTGGAAGAGTTTGAGCAAGATTGGTATTAATTCTTATTGGAATGATTGGTAGAATTCACCTGTGAATCCATCTGGTCTTTTCTTTGCTGATAGATTTTTGATGAATGATTCATTCTCTTTACTTGTAATTGGTCTGTTGAAGTCTTCAATTTCTTTTAGTGTCAGTGTAGGTTGGTTGTGTGTTTCTAGAAATTTGTCCATTTCATCTAGGGTATCTAATTTGTTGGCATACAGTTGTTCATAGTAAGGTCTTATGAGCCTTTTTATTTCTGTGAGGTCAGTAATAATGTCCCTCCTCTCATTTCTGATTTTATTTATTTGCATCTTCTCTTTTTTTTTGTCTAGCTAAGGGTTTGTTGGTTTTTTTGATCTTCTCGAAGAACCAACTTTTGGTTCTGTTGGTTGTCTGTATTGTTTTTTGGTTCTCAATTTCATTTATTTCTGCTCTAATTTTTGTTATTTCTTTCCTTTTATTTGCTTTGGGATCAGTTTACTGTTCTTTTTCTAGTTCCACTGGGTGTGCAGTTAGATCTTTGATTTTAGCTCTTTTTTCTTTTTAAATGTAAGCATTTGGGGCTATAAGTTTCCCTTTCAGCACTGCCTTCACTGACTCCCATAAGTTTTGATATGTTGTGTCCTCATTTTTATTCGTCTCGATATAGTTACTGATTTATCTTGCAATTTCTTCTTTGACCCACTGATTGTTTAAGAGTGTGTTGTTTAACATCCATATATTTGTGAATTTTCCAGTTCACTGCCTATTACTGATTTCCAGCTTCATTCCATTATGGTCAGAGAAGGGCTTTGTATAATTTCAATCTTTTTAAATCTATTTAGACTTGTTCTGTGACCCAACATGTGGTCTATCCTGGAGAATGATTCATGAGCACTTGAGAATAATGTGTACCCTGCTATTTGGGGTTGCAATATTCTGTGTATGTCTGTTAGGTCTAGTTCATTTATCATATTATTCAAGTTCTCTGTTTCCTTACTGACACTCTGTGTAGATATTCTATCTATTGTTGAGACTGGTGTATTGAAGTCTCCAACTATTATTGTAGAGAAATCTATTTCTCCCTTCAGTTTGGCCAGTGTTTGCCTCATGTATTTTGGGGCACCATGGTTAGGTGAATAAATATTTATGATTGTCATTTCTTCTTGGTGGATTTCCCCTTTTATTAACATATAGTGTCTTTCTTTGTCTCTTTTACGAGTGTTGCATTTAAAGCCTATTTTGTCCAATACTAGTATGGCTACCCCAGCTCTTTTCTGGTTACTGTTTGCATGGCATATCTTTTTCCAGCCTTTCACTTCAAACCTGTTTGTGTCTTTGGGTCTAAGGTGAGTCTCTTGTAGACAGTATATAGTTGGATCATACTTGTGAAAATATCCATTCTGCCAATCTCCATCTTTTGATTGGAGAATTTAGTCTGTTAACATTCAGTGTTAATACTGTAAAGGCAGTATTTACTTCAACCATCTTATTCTTTGGTTTTTTATGTCATAATTTTTTCTCTCTTTTACTCTTTTAGTTATTCTTACAGATAATCTTTATTTCTACAATCCAAGCCTCTCTCTCCTGTCTTTTCCTTTCAGCCTGCAGAATTCCCTTCAGTATTTCCTGTAGGCCAAGTCTCCTGTTGACAAAATCTGTCAGTTTCTGTTTGTGAATATTTTAAGCTCTCCCTCATTTTTGAAGGACAGTTTTGCCAGATACAGAATTTGGGGCTTGCAGTTTTTCTCGTTCAGTACATTAAATATATCATACCACTGCCTTCTGGCCTCAATGATTTTTGATGAGAAATCGGCACTTATTTTTATTGGGGTTACCTTGTATGTGACAAATCCCTTTTTCTCTTTCTGCATTCAGGATTCTCTCTTTATCTTTGGCATTTCACATACTGATTAGTATGTGTCTCAGAGTAGGTCTAATTAGGATTTATTGTTTGGATTACATTGTGCTTCTTGTACATGTATTTTTATGTCTTTCATAAGATTGGGGAATCTTTGCCCATTATTTCCTCACATATTCTTTCTGCCCTTTTTCTCTTCTTCTCCCATGACACGTCTGTTTGTGCACTCTATGCTGTCTTTCAATTTGCTGAGACCCTGCTCCAGTTTTTCCATTCTTTTCTCTGTTTTCCTATCTGTAAGATTTCAGTTGTCTTGTCTTCTGGTTCACTGATTTTTTCCTTCTGCCTGTTCAAATCTGCTGTTTTATGCTTCTAGTGCATTTTAATCTCTTCTATTGTGCCTTTTATTCCCATAATTTCTGTTATGTTTCTTTTTATACTTTCACATTCTTCTTTATGCTTATACATTGTCTTCTTAATATCTTTTACTCTTTAGCCATATTTTCCTTCATCTCCTTGAATTAATTTAGGAGATTAGGTTGAACATCTTTGATTAGCTGTTCCAAATTCTGTCTACTTCAAAGTTTTAATTTGTTCTTTTACTCTTTAGCCTTCAAAGTTTTAATTTGTACCTTTACTCTTTAGCCATATTTTCCTTCATCTCCTTGAATTAATTTAGGAGATTAGTTTGAACATCTTTGATTAGTTGTTCCAAATTCCGTCTCCTTCAAAGTTTTAATTTGTTCCTTTGTCCTGTTTCTTAGTATGGCTTGTAATTTTTTGCTGATGTCTAGGCATCTGATTATCTTGATGAGTTTACTCTGAGTGTCCATTTCTCTCTCTTGCCTAGTGTTTTATTGTTGATTGGCTTTGTGTTAAGGCTCTTCTTTGATGCTTGGTCTGCCTTAGTCTATACCTTTAAATAGCCCATGTTTAACTGATAAGGTTTTTTCAGCTCTTCTTCACCTTATTCTTGCTTGGATTTGTGGTACAATTTTTAAGATTGCACTTTTTGTGCAACTGTTTCACCTCCAGGAGAAATCTTCCTTTCCTCCATTCCTTCTCTGGAAATCTTGATCTGTTCTGTTTGTTTTAGTTTTGTCTCTATAGTTTTTTACACTCTTTTGATTCTCCCTAGCTGCTTTTATACCTGGAGGGCAAATTCTGGGAGGAGGGTCACCCGGGAGAGGACTTTTCCAAGTGAGTATTTCCCAGCAGAAACTGGGTCAGGGACCCATGAAGGGAGGCAGACTGGCTCCATTGTGCCCTGGGGCGGGAATCAGGCAGGGTTCCAAAGGCTTCTTTGAAGTCTCCCCAAATTTGTGTTTTTCTGTCCTTTCTAGCAAACTCTGAAAATACAGAGTGAGAATTTTTGAGTGGGAGGGAAGTTTGGAGACCATATTTTTGGTTGTTTTTTTTTTTTTTTTAAGATAAATTGTAGGTTTACAGAAAAATCATATAGGAAATAGAGAGTTTAACTATGCTATTAATTATAGTCCGTCTACATTAGGGTTCACTGTGTTACACAGCTCTATGTGTTTTTTGTTTCTGTTTTTTTTTTTTTTACTTGTTTTCCCCTAATAACATACAACCTAAAATTTCCCCTTTTAACCGTATTCAAATATGTAATCCACTGGTGTTGATTACATTCACAATATTGTACAACCATCACCAATACCAAAATTTTCCATCACTCCAAACAGAAACTCTTTCCTAATTTAGCATTAACTCCCCATTCCCTATCTCCACCCAATCTCCCTAGTAACCTATATTCTAGATTCTGACTTTTTGAATTTGCTTATTCTGTTTGTTTCAAATCAGTGAGCTCATGCAATATTGCCCTTTTGTGTCTGGCTTATTTCACTCAACATGATGTATTTAAGGTTCATCCATGTATATCCCTTTCCATCACCAGCAGCTAGCCTGCCATGAGGGTAGGGGACAGGCGCTGGTAGCCACTACATGGAGAGAGAAATTTATGGTTCTTTACCGTGATTTATCGGTTTCTTCCTCCCACTCTCTCCTGGATGCTGTATAGTGTTTTTCTGGCCTCTGGGGTTTGAAAATAGTTGTTTCAGACAGTTCATGTCTGTTTAATAGTTGTTTTGGTGGAAGGACTGAGTCCTGGAGCTCCTTGCTCTACCATCTTTCCCCAAAGTTCCTCTGTTTTAATAGTTTTTGACCTAAAGTCTATTTTATCTGGTCTTAGTATAGATACCCCAGTTCTCTTTTGGTGACTATTTGCATGGTATATTTTTTCTTGACTTTTTACTTCCAAACTGTTGTGTCATTGAGTTTAACGTGAGTGTCTTATAAACAGCATTGAGTTGGGTCATGCTTTTTTATTACTGCCTTTTGATTGGGGAGTTTTATCCATTTACATTTAAAGTAACTACTGATTATGTGGGACTGCTGACATTTTGCTATTTTGTAGGTTACACCTTTTTTGGTTCCTCAGTTCTTCCATTAATGCCTATACTCTTATTTGATTTTTTTTTTTAATAGTGTACCATTTTGAGTCCCTTCTCATTTCTCTCTTTGTATATTTTTCAGATAACTTTCTTTGTTGTTACCATGGGACTTAACTTTAACATCCTAAATCTGTAACAGTCATGTTTAAGTTAATACCCGCTTACCTTCAGTAGCATATACAAACATTGTTCCTATATCCATCTGTACAACGCATTGTTGTTGTACTTGTTACAGATTATATCTTTATGTAGTGTATGTCCCAAACCACAGATTTATCATTACTTTTTATGCATTTGCATCGTAGATCCTGTAAGAAACAAAAAGTGGAGGTACATACATACATACATAACAAAAATGAAATACAATAGCACTGGCATTTATAATTACCCATATAGTTATTATTTCTGGAGATCATTATTTCTTTATGCTGCTTCAATCCACTGTCGGGTATCCTAGTATCCTTTCTTTCAGTTTGAAGAACTCTTTTGCATGGTTTGGGGGGGCACCAGTTGTGAGGGACTCCTTCAGCTTTTATTTATCTGGGAATATTTTAATCTCCCTATCATTTTTGAAAGAAATTCTCACCAGATATAAAATTATTTGCTGGCAGTTGTTTTCTTTCTGCATATTTTATTTTATTTTATTTTATTTTATTTTGTTTTATTTTATTTTATTTTTTGAGATATATTCACATAACATACAATCCTTCAAGGTGTACAATCAGTTGTTCATAGTTGTGCATTGATCACCACAGTCAATCTTTGAACATTTTCATTACTCCAAAAACATAAAAGAATTAGAATAAAAAGAACATCCAAAACATTCCATTCCCCTCCTCCCCCCATTGTTCATTTACTTTTGTTCACACTCATTCACTGTTTTTTTTTTAATTTTTATCAAAAATTAAAAAACAAACAATAAAAAAACATTTCAAACAAAACCAAAACAAAGGACTAAGAAAAAAAACAAATAACCTAAAATAACTACATTGCTTCCAACATGTTCCTACCCTACCCCAAGAAAATAAACAGACTATAATCCAACAAAGGAATAAGAAAAACAAATAACCTAAAATGACTACATTCCTGCAAACTTGTTCCTAACCATACCCCCCAAAAGTTAACAAGCCATAGCCGTTCCTGACCATTACCAGAACATTAAATTTACCCTCCATAACTTATCTTTTCTTGTTAGATTATTGTTCCCCCTTCACTATTTGCTGTCTTTCGCTAGGTCCCCTACATTCTACAATATAAACCATTCATTTTATGTTTTTCACAGTGTTCACATTAGTGGTAACATACAATATTTCTCTTTTTGTGCCTGGCTTATTTTGCTCATCAGTATGTCTTCAAAGTTCATCCACGTTGTCATATGTTTCATGGCATCATTCCTTCTTACTGCCGTGTAGTATTCCATCGTGTGTATATACCACATTCTGTTGATCCACTCTTCTGTTGAAGGACATTTGGGTTGTTTCCATCTCCTGGCAATTGTGAATATTGCTGATATGAACATTGGCATGCAGGTATCTGTTCACGTCACTGCTTTCAGATCTTCCGGGTATATACTGAGAATGTCAATTGCTGGATTGAAGGGTAACTCTGTATTTAGTTATCTAAGGAACTGCCAGACTGTCTTCCAGAGTGGCTGTACCATTATACAGTCCCACCAACGATGAATAAGAGTTCCAGTTTCTCCACATCCTCTCTAGCATTTGTAGTTTCCTGTTTAATGGCAGCCAGTCTACTTGGTGTGAGACGATATCTCTTTGTGGTCTTAATTTGCATCTCCCTAATAGCTAGCGGAGCTGAACATTTTTCACATGTTTTTTGGCCATTTGTATTTCCTCTTCAGTGAAATGCCTTTTCATATCTTTTGTCCATTTTATAATTTGGCTGTCTGTACTATTGTCGTTGAGTTGTAGGATTTCTTTATATATGCACGATATCAGTCTTTTGTCAGATACATGGTTTCCAAATATTTTTTCCCATTGAGTTGACTACCTCTTCACCTTCTTGAAAAATTCCTTTGAGGTACAGAAGCTTTTAAGTTTGAGGAGTTCCCATTTATCTATTTTTTTTCTTTTGTTGCTTGTGCTTTGGGTGTAAGGTCCAGGAAGTGACCTCCTAATACAAGGTCTTGAAGATGTCTCCCTACATTATCTTCTAGGAGTTTTTTGGTACTGTCTCTTTTATTGGGGTCTTTAACCCATTTTGAGTTAATTTTTGTGTAGGGTGTGAGGTAGGGGTCCTCTTTCATTCTTTTGGATATGGATATCCAACTCTTCCAGCCCCATTTGTTGAAAAGACTATTATGTCCCAGTTCTGTGGCTTTGGGGCCTTATCAAAGATCAGTTGACCGTAGATCTGGGGGTCTAACTCCGAATTCTCAATTCAATTCCATTGATCAATATGTCTATCTTTGTGCCAGTACCATGCTGTTTTGACTATGGTGGCTTTATAATAAGCTTCAAAGTCAGGGAGTGTAAGTTCTCCCACTTTGGTTTTCTTTTTTAGAATGTTTTTAGCAATTCGAGGCATCTTCCCCTTCAAAAATATGGAACGCTTCATAAATTTGCATATTTTCCTTGCTCAGGGGCCATGCTAATTTTCTCTGTATCGTTCCAATTTTAGTATATGTGCTGCCGAAGTTAGCACTCTTAAGCATTTTTAAGCATTTCAACCCACTACCTTCTTGCCTCTGTGGTTTCTGATGCAAAATTGTCTCTCAATTTAATTGGGACTCCCTTGTATGTGACGTGTTGCTTATGTCTTGAAGCTTTCAGAACTCTCTCCTTGTCCTTTGTATTCAATAGTATGATCCATATAGGATGGGGTATATTTTTCTTAATGTTTGTACCTTTGGTGTTCTCTGGGGTTCTTCGATATGCATATTCACATCTTTTGCTAGGTTTGGGAATTTTTCTCTCATTATTTCTTTGACTATTCCTTCTGCCCTTTCCTTTCTTCTCCACCTGAGGTTCCCAAAATGTATATATTAGTATGCATGATGGTGCAGTGCAAGTCTCTTAGGCTGTGCTTACTTTTTAAAATTCTTTATTTTTCTTTTTGCTCTTCAGCCTGTATCATTTCAATTGTGTTGTCTTTGTGTTAACTGTTTTTTTTTTCTTTTGTTTTTTAATTCACACACCATACTGTCCATCCTAAGTGTACAATCAGTGGCTGTTGGTTATGCATTCACAACCACAGTCAAGATGGCCCATCCTAGGTCTGCCCTCTCCTTGCGCCATGACGGCTGTCCCCATAAACCCTCATCCTCCCTCTGTTCTGCACAGACCGCCCCCCATGACTTCCCTTCACACCGGCCCACCAGGCCCCGCATGCCCCAGCTCCCGCCTGCCAAGCCCACCCTCCGCCCGCCCAGGCTGGGGCCCTGTGCAGGGGCCCAGAGCTGACCCTGGGTGCATGTTGCTGCCACCTGCCGCCGTGTACTCTCACACTCACTACCGGGCTCGTATTCAAAATGGTCAACATCTGGAATCGGAATTCCACATTTTTAATATTCTATCATCAGAAACAATGTCCACAACACTGCATATCGAAGAACCCCAGAGAACAACAAAGGCATTTATGCCATAAAAGGACAACAGACAAGCCCTGCCACCTCCGCTAGGGAGCTCTGCTTTCTCGTGGCTGCGGAAAGGCTCTACAGGTCCAGGTTAGCAACCAGTTTTGTAAAAATGTTAGTGTGACTATGACAGCAAGCAAATAACGGAGTTTTTTTGAAAGGTAACATATGTAGATGGTGAAAAACAAACTGGACAGAGCAGTGGACCCCCCTGGGCCCAGCTCTGCGCGGTCCCCCAGCCCCTGCTGGGGGCAACCACCGCTGCCAGCCTGGGGCATCCTCTGAGGACTGTTCCTGCCAAGACCAGCAGGTGTGTGTGCCTCTCTCCTGCCCTTGGCCTTTTTTTTTTTTTTTTAATCTTCATTTTATTGAGATATATTCACATACCACGCAGTCATACAAAACAAATCGTACTTTCGATTGTTTACAGTACCATTACATAGTGGTACATTCATCACCCAAATCAATCCCTGACACCTTCATTAGCACACACACAAAAATAACAAGAATAATAATTAGAGTGAAAAAGAGCAATTGAAGTAAAAAGAACACTGGGTACCTTTGTCTGTTTCTTTCCTTCCCCTATTTTTCTACTCATCCATCCCTAAACTAGACGAAGTGGAGTGTGGTCCTTATGGCTTTCCCAATCCCATTGTCACCCCTCATAAGCTACATTTTTATACAACTGTCTTCTAGATTCATGGGTTCTGGGTTGTAGTTTGATAGTTTCAGGTATCCACCACCAGCTACCCCAATTCTTTAGAAGCTAAAAAGGGTTGTCTAAAGTGTGCATAAGACTGCCCACCAGAGTGACCTCTCGGCTCCTTTTGGAATCTCTCTGCCACTGAAGCTTATTTCATTTCCTTTCACATCCCCCTTTTGGTCAAGAAGATGTTCTCCGTCCCACGATGCCGGGTCTACATTCCTCCCCGGGAGTCATATTCCACGTTGCCAGGGAGATTCACTCCCCTGGGTGTCTGATCCCACGTAGGGGGGAGGGCAGTGATTTCACCTTTCAAGTTGGCTTAGCCAGAGAGAGAGGGCCACATCTGAGCAACAAAGAGGGATTCAGGAGGAGACTCTTAGGCACAAATATAGGGAGGCCTAGCCTCTCCTTTGCAGCAACCGTCTTCCCAAGGGTAAAACTTATGGTAGAGGGCTCAACCCATCAAACCACCAGTCCCCTATGTCTGTGGTCATGTTAGCAACCATGGAGGTGGGGTAGGCGAATACCCCTGCATTCTCCACAGGCTCCTCAAGGGGGCACTACATCTTTTTTTTTTCCTTGTTTTTCTTTTTTTTTTTTTTTTTAACTTTCCCTTCTTTTTTAAATCAACTGTATGAAAAAAAAAGTTAAAAAGAAAACAAACATACAATAAAAGAACATTTCAGAGACCATAACAAGGGAGTAAGAAAAAGACAACTAACCTAAGATAACTGCTTAACTTCCAACATGTTCCTACTTTACCCCAAGAAAGTTACCTAATACAGCAACATTTCTGTGAACTTGCTCCTACTATATCCATCAGAAATTAACAGACCATAGTCATTCCTGGGCATCCCCAGAACGTTAAATAGCTTATCTGTTCTTCTTGGATTATTGTTCCCCCTTCCTTAATTGCTCTCTATTGCTAGTTCCCCTACATTCTACATTATAAGCCATTTGTTTTACATTTTTCAAAGTTCACATTAGTGGTAGCATATAATATTTCTCTTTTTGTGCCTGGCTTATTTCGCTCAGCATTATGTCTTCAAGGTTCATCCATGTTGTCATATGTTTCACGAGATCGTTCCTTCTTACTGCCGTGTAGTATTCCATCGTGTGTATATACCACATTTTATTTATCCACTCATCTGTTGAAGGACATTTGGGTTGTTTCCATCTCTTGGCAATTGTGAATAATGCTGCTGTGAACATTGGCGTGCAGATATCTGTTCGTGTCACTGCTTTCCGATCTTCCGGGTATATACCGAGAAGTGCAATCGCTGGATCGAATGGTAACTCTATATCTAGTTTTCTAAGGAACTGCCAGACTGACTTCCAGAGTGGCTGAACCATTATACAGTCCCACCAACAGTGAATAAGAGTTCCAGTTTCTCCACATCCCCTCCAGCATTTGTAGTTTCCTGTTTGTTTAATGGCAGCCATTCTAACCGGTGTTAGATGGTATCTCATTGTGGTCTTAATTTGCATCTCTCTAATAGCTAGTGAAGCTGCACATTTTTTCATCTGTTTCTTGGCCATTTGTATTTCCTCTTCAGAGAACTGTCTTTTCATATCTTTTGCCCATTTTATAATTGGGCCGACTGTACTATTGTCATTGAGTTGTAGGATTTCTTTATATATGCAAGATATCAGTCTTTTGTCAGATACATGGTTTCCAAAAATTTTTTCCCATTGAGTTGGCTGCCTCTTTACCTTTTTGAGAAATTCCTTTGAGGTGCAGAAACTTCTAAGCTTGAGGAGTTCCCATTTATCTATTTTCTCTTTTGTTGTTTGTGCTTTGGGTGTAAAGTCTAGGAAGTGGCCGCCTAATACAAGGTCTTGAAGATGTTTTCCTACATTATCTTCTAGGAGTTTTATGGTACTTTCTTTTATATTGAGATCTTTGGTCCATTTGAGTTAATTTTTGTGTAGGGGGTGAGGTAGGGGTCCTCTTTCATTCTTTTGGATATGGATATCCAACTCTCCCAGCCCCATTTGTTGAAAAGACCATTATGACTCAGTTCAGTGACTTTGGGGGCCTTATCAAAGATCAGTCGGCCATAGATCTGAGGGTCTATCTCTGAATTCTCAATTCGATTCCATTGATCTATATGTCTATCTTTGTGCCAGTACCATGCTGTTTTGGCAACTGTGGCTTTATAATAAGCTTCAAAGTCAGGGAGTGTAAGTCCTCCCACTTCGTTTTTCTTTTTTAGAGTGTCTTTAGCAATTCAAGGCATCTTCCCTTTCCAAATAAATTTGATAACTAGCTTTTCCAAGTCTGCAAAGTAGGTTGTTGGAATTTTGATTGGGATTGCATTGAATCTGTAGATGAGTTTGCTAGAATTGACATCTTAATGACATTTAGCCTTCCTATCCATGAACATGGAATATTTTTCCATCTTTTAAGGTCCCCTTCTGTTTCTTTTAGTAGAGTTATGTAGTTTTCTTTGTATAGGTCTTTTACATCTTTGGTTAAGTTTATTCCTAGGTACTTGATTTTTTTAGTTGCTATTGAAAATGGTATCTTTTTCTTGAGTGTCTCTTCAGTTTGTTCATTTCTAGCATATAGAAACATTACTGACTTATGTGCATTAACCTTGTATCCCGCTACTTTGCTAAATTTGTTGATTAGCTCTAGTAGGTGTATCGTTGATTTCTCAGGGTTTTCTAGACATAAGATCATATCATCTGCAAACAATGACAGTTTTACTTCTTCTTTTCCAATTTGGATGCCTTTTATTTCTTTGTCTTGCCGGATTGCCCTGGCTAGCACTTCCAGCACAATGTTGAATAACAGTGGTGACAGCGGGCATCCTTGTCTTCTTCCTGATCTTAGAGGGAAGGCTTTCAGTCTCTCACCATTGAGTACTATGCTGGCTGTGGGTTTTTCATATATGCTCTTTATCATGTTGAGGAAGTTTCTTTCAATTCCTACCTTTTGAAGTGTTTTTATCAAAAAGGGATGTTGGATTTTGTCAAATGCTTTTTCAGCGTCTATTGAGATGATCAATTGATTTTTCCCTTTTGACTTGTTAATGTGTTGTAATACATTGATTGATTTTCTTATGTTGAACCATCCTTGCATGCCTGGAATAAACCCCACTTGGTCATGGTGTATGATTTTTTTAATGTGTCTTTGGATTCAATTTGCAAGTATTTTGTTGAGGGTTTTTGCATCTATATTCATTAGGGAGATTGGCCGGTAGTTTTCCTTTTTTGTAGCATCTTTGCCTGGTTTTGGTATTAGATTGATGTTAGCTTCATAAAATGAGTTAGGTAGTGTTCCATTTTCTTCAATGTTCTGAAAGAGTTTGAGTAAGATTGGTGTCAGTTCTTTCTGGAAAATTTGGTAGAATTCCCCTGTGAAGCCATCTGGCCCTGGGCATTTATTTGTGGGAAGATTTTTGATGACTGATTGGATCTCTTTGCTTGTGATGGGTTGGTTGAGGTCTTCTATTTCTTCTCTGGTCAGTCTAGGTTGTTCATATGTTTCCAGGAAATTGTCCATTTCTTCTAGATTATCCAGTTTGTTGCCATACAGTTGTTCATAATATCCTCTTATAATTTTTTTAATTTCTTCAGGATCTACAGTTATGTCACCTTTTTCATTCATTATTTTGTTTATATGGGTCTTCTCTCTTTTTGATTTTGTCAGTCTAGCTAGGGGCTTGTCAATCTTGTTGATCTTCTCAAAGAACCAACTTTTGGTGATATTTATCCTCTCTATTGTTTTTTTGTTCTCTATGTCATTTATTTCTGCTTTAATCCTTGTTATTTCTTTTCTTCTACTTGGTTTAGGATTGGTTTGCTGTTCATTTTCTAGCTTCTTCAGTTGATCCATTAGTTCTTTGATTTTGGCTCTTTCTTCCTTTTTAATATATGCGTTTAGTGCTATAAATTTCCCCCTTAGCACTGCTTTTGCTACATCCCATAGGTTTTGGTATGTTGTGTTCTCATTTTCATTCGTCTCTATATATTTAGCAATTTCTCTTGCTATTTCTTCTTTAACCCACTGATTGTTTAGGAGTGTGTTGTTTAAGCTCCAGGTATTTGTGAATTTTCTAAGTCTCTGATGGTTATTGACTTCTAATTGTATTCCATTGTGGTCAGAGAATGTGCTTTGAATAATTTCAATCTTTTTAAATTTATTGAGGCTTGTTTTATGTCCCAGCATATGATCTATTCTGGAGAAAGTTCCATGAGCACTAGAAAAGTATGTGTATCCTGGTGATTTGGGATGTAATGTCCTGTAGATGTCTGTTAAATCTAATTCATTTATCAGATTGTTTAGGTTTTCAATTTCCTTATTGGTCTTCTGTCTGGTTGATCTATCTATAGGAGAGAGTGATGTGTTGAAGTCTCCCACAATTATTGTGGAAACATCAATTGCTTCCTTTAGTTTTGCCAGTGTTTCTCTCATGTATTTTGTGGCACCTTGATTGGGTGCATAGACATTTACGATTGTTATTTCTTCTTGCTGAATTGCCCCTTTTATTAGTATGTAGTGGCCTTCTTTGTCTCTCAAAACATCCCTGCATTTGAAGTCTATTTTATCTGAGATTAATATTGCTACACCTGCTTTCTTTTGGCTGTAGCTTGCATGAAATATTTTTTTCCATCCTTTCACTTTCAGTTTCTTTGTGTCCCTGTGTCTAAGATGAGTCTCTTGTATGCAACATATTGATGGTTCATTTTTTTTGATCCATTCTGCGAATCTATATCTTTTAATTGGGGAGTTTAATCCATTTACATTCAACGTTAAAACCGTGAATGCATTTCTTGAATCGGCCATCTTATCCTTTGGTTTATGTTTGCCATATTTTTCCCTCTCTCTATTAATATCCTTTATTGTACCCATACCGAATCTCTTTAGTACTGAACCTTTCTCCAAGTCTCTCTGTCCTGTCTTTGTTTCTCTGTCTGTAGGGCTCCCTTGAGTATCTCCAGTAGGGCAGGTCTCTTGTTAGCAAATTCTCTCAGCATTTGTTTGTCTGTGAAAAATTTAAGCTCTCCCTCATATTTGAAGGAGAGCTTTGCTGGATAAAGTATTCTTGGCTGGAAATTTTTCTCACTCAGAATTTTAAATATATTGTGCCACTGCCTTCTCACCTCCATGGTGGCTGCTGAGTAGTCACTACTTAGTCTTATGCTGTTTCCTTTGTATGTGGTGAATTGCTTTTCTCTTGCTGCTTTCAGAACCTGCTCCTTCTCTTCTGTGTTTGACAGTGTGATCAGTATATGTCTCGGAGTGGGTTTATTTGGATTTATTCTATTTGGAGTTCGCTGAGCATTTATGATTTGTGTATTTATGTTGTTTAGAAGATTTGGGAAGTTTTCCCCAACAATTTCTTTGAATACTCTTCCTAGACCTTTACCCTTTTCTTCCCCTTCTGGGACACCAATGAGTCTTATATTTGGACGTTTCATATTATCTATCATATCCCTGAGGTCCATTTCGATTTTTTCAATTTTTTTCCCCATTCTTTCTTTTATGCTTTCATTTTCCATTCTGTCATCTTCGAGGTCACTGATTCGTTGTTGAACTTCCTCTAGTCTTGTACTATGAGTGTCCAGAATCTTTTTAATTTGGTCAACAGTTTCTTTAATTTCCATAAGTTCCTCCATTTTTTTATTTTGTCTTGCAATGTCTTCTTTATGCTCTTCTAGGGTCTTCTTGATTTCCTTTGTCTCCCGTACTATGGTCTCATTGTTCATCTTTAGTTCTTTGAGTAGCTGCTCTAGGTGCTGTGTCTCTTCTGGTCTTTTGATTTGGGTGCTTGGGCTTGGGTTATCCATATCGTCTGGTTTTTTCATATGGTTTATAATTTTCTGTTGTTTTTGGCCTCGTGGCATTTGCTGAACTTGATAGGGTTCTTTTAGGATTTGTAGACCAATTGAAGTCCTTATCTCTAATTTATCAGATCTACAGCTTCGTGGAGTACACTTTCTCTAACTAACCAGCAGGTGGCGTCCACGAGCCACCTGTTCTCCACAAGCCAGTTCTCCCCTGCTTAGCCTTTTTGGTGAGTGGGGGAGTGAGTCTTGTGGGGTCCAATTGGTGTACCAAGCTTGCGTGTGTAGTTGGTGTTGCCTGCCCTGTATATGGGGCGTGTTTCTGGGCAGTCAGGGAGTGGGGGGTGGCTCTAACAATCAAATCTCCCTGGTGATCCTAGAGTTTTAAAGCTTCTGCAATAGTCTAATCCTTCAGTTCAGTCCTGCCACAGTTTGTCTCTGCCACTGACCCACAAGTCCTTGGTATTGGCATATGGCTCCTGAGACTTGCAAGTGGGCCCCTCTTCCAGGCCGTGCACCCCGGGTCCTCTGTTGAGGGATGACTGTGCTATGTCACAGGTGAGTGCCGTCCCCCCGGGGCAGTTCTGGGCTGCTGGGCTGTGTAGGGAGGCTCCCAGTCTGCTGAAATGATGGCTGAATGGGGCTTTGTTAATTCACACTGCTCTACCTTCCCAACTCTGGGACAATCAGCTGAGGTTGCAGGGAAGGCTAATGTCCACGCCCAGTTTTGTGGTGTGTGCCTGTTATTTGAAGCACTTCCGTCACACTGGGTTGTCTGGGGCAGTTCTGGGCTATGGGGCTGGCGATGGGCAGGAGTGTTTCCTGTCCACCAGGATGATGGCTGTGAGCGGACACCCCCCTTTTCTTAGGAAGTTGTGGTGTTTAGTGAATTTTCTCAGCCACTGGATTATTGCGTTTTGTCTCAGAGCTCTCCTAGTTCTGCTCTTGACTTGACCTGCCCAAATTGCAGGTCTTTGAAGCTTTCTGTATTGGGCTTCTTAGAGTAATTGTTTTAGAAAAAGAAAAAAGGATTAAAAAAAAAAAAAAAAAAGGGCCTTCCTCAGAGATCTAATGGGTTATTGAAATGCTAAGAGACAAAGCAACCAGGGCCATTAAGGAAAGGTCCACAGGGCAGAGAGATCAGCTTTTCTTCGGGATTTGCATATGCGCCTCAGGGCCTGAGCTCGGGCCTGCGCTCTGCCCCTCCCCCCTCCACGCTCACCAGAACCCCAAAAACCCTCCGCCTTTATTTTGGAGTTTTTCGTGTTGTTTTTTTTCTATGCCTGTCTCCTCTCTGCTGGGCTGGCTGCTCTCAGATTCTCTGGTGTCTGGTCTCCGTCTATCTATGGTTGGAGTTTGGATCAGCAGAATGAGTTTCTGATAAGGGCTGCCACTGCAGTTCTCCCTTCTCCTTCCCGGAGCTGACAGCCCCTCCTCCCCCGGGACTGAGCCTGGCAGGGAGGGGCGCGGGTCCCCTGGCCGCAAAAACTTACAGATTTCGCTGATCTCAGCAGTTCCACGTTTTCATGAGTGTTGTATGAAGTATGCCCAAAGTCAGATTGCTCTGTGGTGTCCAGTCCACGCAGTTCCTGGCTTTCTACCTACTTTCCTGGAGGAGTAACTAAAACATACAGCTCACCAGTCTGCCATCTTGCCCCGCCTCCGCCCTCGGCCTTTTAAACCACACACACTGCGCTGCACCGGGAGCTCTCACGGGGCCGCAATTCTGGACATGGCTTTCGGAGCTGGCAGCCTGGCCTCCCCTGTGTGGACCTGCCGTAATAGACTGAGTGAGCCCCTGCGGGGTGGCGCTTACTGTCATGCACAGAGGCAGCACCTGCCCTCCACAAACATCCCTCAGCACGTGCATCTGCCACACATCACGGACCCAGAATTGCCAGCCAAAGGCACCATAAAGCAGCACCATGCACCAAGGAGCCGAACCACCAAGAACCACAGCGAGACCCCAAAGCTGCCAGCCTCTGAGTCCCAGCGGAGCACACAGCTCCCAATACCCGCGTCCTCACAGCCGGACCTGGCCAGGGAGGGGACCAAGGCCCGCGAGAGTGCCGAGGGGCACGTGGGTATCTAAGGAGGCGAAGGACCATGTCGGTGTGAGCGCCCTTAGGACCAAAGCTAAACCACCGTCTGTCCCGGCGCACTGACCACCCCCTGTGCATGTCCAGCGCCCATCTCCCCGACTGACCCAGCAGGTCCCAGCCTTACAGACCCCCGGCTTTCGGCTCAGTGCAGGGCCTGGGGTAAAGCAGCTCCAGCCAGCGGCTGCTTCTCACGTCTCCCCCCAGCCCCCTGGTCTTATAAGACCCTCATCGGGACTTCAAAACCTTTCTAACTTGAGCAATAGGGCTCACTGGGCTTGGGAGTGATGAAATGGCAATTTCATCAGAAGTCTGGTGAAACAGTCTCAAGACGAATTAGAGAGAAAACCCAAGTCCCGCTGAGGCTGCTGGTGTGCACACACCTCACTGAAGAGCATCGAGGCAGCTCGACTTTACCCGAGAGGGCCCGGCCAGAAGCACTTCTGTCCTCCTCCTCCCCCTCCCTCCGTAATACCACATCGCCTCCAACAAATGCGTGAATTCTTCCAGCTCCTGGAGAAGGCCTGAGAGAGATGGGCAGGCAGGTGGCCCGGCCACCCTCAGAGCCCCCCACTGCTCCCTCCACGAGTGCCTGGGCCCCACACAGCGCCCCTTCATCCATGGACAGACACCGACAGGTAACGAGAGTCAGAGCCCGAGGGCCCTGTCCCCACGGCACCCCGGGACAGGGGTGCGGCATGGAGGAGGGTCGGGTTGGGATTATGGGACAAGAGCATCGAGCCAAAGTGGCTGAGCCCTGGAGAGCTGCTTCCACGGGACCCTGGGTTGGGGCAACGCCGGCTCCTTGGTGACAGTGCAGCCAGCAGCCCCAGAACGACCCGATTCCACACCATCACCTTACAACAGACTAGGAAGGAAAGGTTTCCGCTCATTTTAAATACATTTAGCCTTTTCTTTCAACAGAGAAGGTGCTTTCCTCTTTGCTGACCAGCCCCCGTATATGTCTTTTAAACAAAAAAAGTAGAAGCCAGCACAAGATGACATTTTAAAAAGGAACCAAATGAATCATCAGTCATGATTTGGAATTTTCACGTCTAAGGTGGAGGAACAGGACTGGAATCACCCTCCTACCTCACAAGCTAAGGAAACCCGACAGGATGCACACGGTGACCATCTGCAGGCCGTGCAGGCCGCACAGGACCGTGACCCCTGAAAGAGGGGAGACGGACGTGGTGTCCCACCCCCAGCCTGGGGACCTCAGGCCTTGGGGCAGGCAGGGGAGCCCAGGCAGAGCCCAGGCCCTCTGACTGCAGAGACAGAGCCGGGGGTCCAGGGGCCAAGGGTGCAGGGCTCACGAGCATTGTGCCAAGGGCGAGTGTGCCGAGAAAGCCACGGAGACCCGCAGGGGCCCTGCTCAGGCAAGTACAGCTCCTGGCGCATGCAGTGCTGCCCCGTGTGCCACCAGCCAGGGCGGGAGGGAGCCAAGGACACCTCTGCCCGGGGCAATGCCAGCCCCGGACCCAAGGCCGACCTGGACCCACCTCACTAAGGCTAAAAGTGGGATCCCAATGGATCCAACTGCTTCCAAACACCTTAACTGTGTTCCAGAACAGAGCGTACAATGTTTTGGGGAAATACGGGAGCATTTAGCACCCAGTAGGATAAAATTCCTGATCTCTGGCAGCAGATCAAACATTACCAGGGAGCAAAGAAGACACAGCCCAGGATGAGAGTGGGGGAGTCAGGGAACTGAAATCAAGCCAGAAATGGTGCAGATGACAGTATATGGACAAGGCCATCAATTACATTAATGTGACTATGTAACAGAATCTAGAGGGCCCAGAAAAACCAAGTACATTAATGAGAGGCAAGGAAGATCCAAAAATACCAAAATCAAATTTCAGAGATGAAAACTAGAGTGTCTTCACTGAAAAGTACAGCATAGTGGACATAGCAGAAGAAAAGATTAGTGACTTTAAAAACGTAAAGTGAAATGAAACCCAGAGGAAAAAAAACATTTTAAAAAATGAATGACACAGTGAGCTATAGGACACGCCAAGCAGCCTAAAGCACACGTAACTGGAATTCTGAGAGCTTATTCTTTGAGAACAGCAGTTAAACTGCTAAACCGCTAGCCAGACGCATTAGGGAAAAAGAGAAGACACAGTTACCGGTCATGAATGAGAGGAGGCAGCCCTGCAGGCATTCGAGGATGGCAAGAGGATAGGAGGAAGAACTTTAAGCAGATAAACCAAACAACTTGGGTGAAATGGACACAATTCTTGACCAACACAAGCCACAGTGGCTCCCTCAAGAAAAAACAGATAATCTGAAAAAACCTGACCCTATTAAAAAAATTGAATTTGTGGTTTGAAATCTTCCCACGAGGACATGTCCAGGCCCAGAAAACCGGCAGTGAGTCACCACAAAGAGTTAAGGAAGAAATAACACCAATTCCACAGAAACCCCAGAAAACGGGAAAGAAAACAGTTCCCAACTCATTCTCCAGGGTGTTACCCTGATAGTGAAACGAGACACAGGCGTCATGAGAAAAACAAAACTAAAGGCTCAGATTCCTTATGAACATGGACACAAAAACTCTTAACAAAAATACTCGAAGTCAAATCCAATAATATATCAGCACATCATAACCAAGCGTGCTTTACTACTGGAATGCAAGGCTGGTGCAACATTCAAAAATCAACCAATGTGATTCACCATTTTAAAAATAATTTTAACGCAGAATTAGCATGTGACAAAATTCAACATCCAACACTCATGATGATGATGCTCAGCGAACCACGAAGAGTGCACCGCAGCCCGCTGAAGGGCCCTCACCAGACCCAGGCCGCCCTTGGGCTCCACGGTGCACGGCTGGTGGCCGCAGGACTGCACAGGGCCCGGTGCACCCCCATCGTTCCTCACGGACACCACACAGGAGTCCCAGCCAGGCAACAGGGTGGGAGCGAGAAACAAGGGGTGCACAGATTGGGAAAGAAGAAATAAAACTGCCTCCGGGTGCGGTTGGCGTGACGGCCTGCACAGAAAACCCCGGAGGGCCCTCCAAAGGCCTCCAGGACCCACCGTGTGTCTCCACGCCAGCAGCCATGATGTGGGCACACTTGGTAGCCTTTACAACAACATCCCCAAAGTCGAACTCAGGTATAAATCTCACAAATCTTGCAAAATCTATATGCTGAAAATTTTAAAACACTGACCAAAGAAATAAAAAAGACCTAATACATGGAAGGATGCATAGTACTCATGAATTGGAATTGTAATTAAGAAACAAGTTCTCCTCAAAGTGACCTATAGACTTGGCATAATTCCAGTCAGAATTCCAGAAAAACCTTTTTTTTTATTTTTAATGCAATTTTATTGAGATATAATCACATAACATACAATCATTCAAAGTGTACAGTTGTCCACAGTATCATCATATAGTTGTGCTTTCATCACCAAAAACTTTGAACATTTTCTTTATGCCAAAAAACAAAATTAAAATTAAAATAAAAAAGAATATCCAAAACATCCCATTCCCCTCCTCCCACCATTGTTCATTTACATATTTAAATACAGTTTAATTGAGATATATTCACACACCCTACAGTCTTCCAGAGTGTACAATCATTTATTCACAGCACCATCATACAGTTGTGCATTCATCACCAGAAGGAATTTTTAAACCTTTTCCTTATTGCAAAAATGAAAATAAAAGCAAAAAAGAACACCTAAATCTTTCCATCCCCTCCATCCCACTCTATTCTTCATCTAATTTTTGTCCCCATTTTTCTACTCATCTGTCCATATACTGGATAAGGAGTGCAAGCCACAAGGTTTTTTTTTTGTTTTTTTTTTTTATTGTCTTTTTTTTTTTTTGCTTATTTTTTTATCTTCATTTTATTGAGATATATTCACATACCACGCAGTCATACAAAACAAATCGTACATTCGATTGTTCACAGTACCATTACATAGTTGTACATTCATCACCTAAATCAATCCCTGACACCTTCATTAGCACACACACAAAAATAACAAGAATAATAATTAAAGTGAAAAAGAGCAATTGAAGTAAAAAAGAACACTGGGTACCTTTGTCTGTTTGTTTGTTTCCTTCCCCTATTTTTCTACTCATCCATCCATAAACGAGACAAAGGGGAGTGTGGTCCTTATGGCTTTCCCAATCCCATTGTCACCCCTCATAAGCTACATTTTTATACAACTGTCTTCTAGATTCATGGGTTCTGGGTTGTAGTTTGATAGTTTCAGGTATCCACCACCAGCTACCCCAATTCTTTAGAACCTAAAAAGGGTTGTCTAAATTGTGCGTAAGAGTGCCCACCAGAGTGACCTCTCGGCTCCTTTTGGAATCTCTCTGCCACTGAAGCCTATTTCATTTCCTTTCACATCCCCCTTTTGGTCAAGAAGATGTTCTCCATCCCACGATGCCAGGTCTAGATTCTTCCCCAGGAGTCATATTCCACGTTGCCAGGGAGATTCACTCCCCTGGGTGTCTGATCCCACGTAGTGGGGAGGGCAGTGATTTCACCTTTCAAGTTGGCTTAGGTAGAGAGAGAGGGCCACATCTGAGCAACAAAGAGGCATTCGGGAGGAGGCTCTTAGGCACAATTATAGGGAGGCTTAGCCTCTCCTTTGCAGCAACAGTCTTCCCAAGGGTAAAACCTAAAGGGGGGTGTGAAAGGAAATGAAATAAGCTTCAGTGGCAGAGAGGTTGTTGGAATTTTGATTGGGAATGCATTGAATCTGTAGATGAGTTTGGGTAGAATTGTCATCTTAATGACATTTAGCCTTCCTATCCATGAACATGGAATATTTTTCCATCTTTTAAGGTCCCCTCCTATTTCTTTTAGTAGAGTTATGTAGTTTTCTTTGTATACGTCTTTTACATCTTTGGTTAAGTTTATTCCTAGGTACTTGATTTTTTTAGTTGCTGTTGAAAATGGTATCTTTTTCTTGAGTGTCTCTTCAGTTTGTTCATTTCTAGCATATAGAAACATTACTGACTTATGTGCATTAATCTTCTATCCCGCTACTTTGCTAAATTTGTTGATTAGCTCTAGTAGCTGTATCGTCGATTTCTCAGGGTTTTCCAGATATAAGATCATATCATCTGCAAACAATGACAGTTTTACTTCTTCTTTTCCAATTTGGATGCCTTTTATTTCTTTGTCTTGCCGGATTGCCCTGGCTAGCACTTCCAGCACAATGTTGAATAACAGTGGTGACAGCGGGCATCCTTGTCTTGTTCCTGATCTTAGAGGGAAGGCTTTCAGTCTCTCACCATTGAGTACTATGCTGGCTGTGGGTTTTTCATATATGCTCTTTATCATATTGAGGAAGTTTCCTTCAATTCCTACCTTTTGAAGTGTTTTTATCAAAAACGGATGTTGGATTTTGTCAAATGCTTTTTCAGCATCTATTGAGATGATCATTTGATTTTTCCCTTTCGAATTTTTAATGTGTTGTAATACATTGTTTGATTTTCTTATGTTGAACCATCCTTGCATGCCTGGAATGAACCCCACTTGGTCATGGTGTATGATTTTTTTAATGTCTTTGGATTCGATTTGCAAGTATTTTGTTGAGGATTTTTGCATCTATATTCATTAGGGAGATTGGCCGGTAGTTTTCCTTTTTTGTAGCATCTTTGCCTGGTTTTGGTATTAGATTGATGTTAGCTTCATAAAATGAGTTAGGTAGTGTTCCATTTTCTTCAATGTTTTGAAAGAGTTTAAGTAAGATTGGTGTCAGTTCTTTCTGGAAAGTTTGGTAGAATTCCCCTGTGAAGCCATCTGGCCCTGGGCATTTATTTGTGGGAAGATTTTTGATGACTGATTGGATCTCTTTGCTTGTGATGGGTTGGTTGAGGTCTTCTATTTCTTCTCTGGTCAGTCTAGGTTGTTCATATGTTTCCAGGAAATTGTCCATTTCTTCTACATTGTCCAGTTTGTTGCCATACAGTTGTTCATAATATCCTCTTATAATTTTTTTAATTTCTTCAGGATCTGCAGTTATGTCACCTTTTTCATTCATTATTTTGTTTATATGGGTCTTCTCTCTTTTTGATTTTGTCAGTCTAGCTAGGGGCTTGTCAATCTTGTTGATCTTCTCAAAGAACCAACTTTTGGTGATATTTATCCTCTCTATTGTTTTTTTGTTCTCTATGTCATTTATTTCTGCTTTAATCCTTGTTATTTCTTTTCTTCTACTTGGTTTAGGATTGGTTTGCTGTTCATTTTCTAGCTTCTTCAGTTGATCCATTAGTTCTTTGATTTTGGCTCTTTCTTCCTTTTTAATATATGTGTTTAGTGCTATAAATTTCCCCCTCAGTACTGCCTTTGCTGCATCCCATAGGTTTTGGTATGTTGTGTTCTCATTTTCATTCGTCTCTATATATTTAGCAATTTCTCTTGCTATTACTTCTTTAACCAACCTTGCCACAAGGTTTTCACAG